>NW_020954222.1:166012-227589 GCF_900497805.2 Vombatus ursinus
TTTTTTTGTGACAACTCAGTCCACTTCAGAGATCATCAGTGAAAAACTTTTGGGGACACTCCTTCCCTCCTCTCATCAAGCAGACTTTCCATCCTTCCTTCCTCCCTTCCTCCCCTCCTTGGCTTGCACTTATGGGTGGAGAGAGATGAGACAGTCTAGGAACTCTTCCTCTCCTCTTCTACTTATCATCTCTTTCATTTGATGTCTTTTAATTTTAATTATATATTTATTTTTGTTCTAGTTTCAATCAGCATCTGGTGAATGGGGTGTTTCCATATACCTTTATCTTTTTTTTTGACAGAAAGAGGAAACTGTCCCTGAACTTACAGATCTCTGTGATTTACAGGCTGAAAAAACTAAGTTATTTTAATATACACTTCTCTCATTATGAGGGGTTTGGAGTATTTTGTCATAGGGCTATTTATAGCTTGGATTTGAAAACTTCCTATTCCTTTGACCTACTGAAAAATGACTCAATCTTGGAAACTGGAATCAGTTCCTTCTATATCTTGCATATTTGACAGTCCTTAGAGTACTTTACTGCAAAGAAGTTTTTCCTCATTGAACTATTACCCTTCTCATTTTAACTGCTTTTGATATGTTTATGCAAAAACATTTCAACTTTATAGAAGCAGAATTATCCCTTTTATTTTCTGTGATCCTCACTGTGGCTTGTTCTGTCATGATCTCTTCCCCTATCCATTGATATGAAAAATAATTTTCTCCTTGCTCCTCAATTTTGTTTTTGATTCCCCTTTTACATCTAATTCATGAATCCATTTGTAGTTTAATTTTTTAGGTAGTGTCAAGTCTTGATATCCTATCAAATTTCTGGCACAATGCTTTTCCCTCATCCCATCTGGGTTTTTTTTTTAAATGAAAGAGTGTGTCTTCTCCTTCCCCCTCACCCAACTGCTGTCTTTGGATTTATTTCACATTAACTTATCTTATTTGTTTGCTTGTGTCCTTTGCCTACTTAATATTTTCCATTCATTAACCTCCCAATTTTTAAGAACTATCACTTTTTTTCTAGGTAACTAGGTGTTCTGCTGGGCCTGAAGTCAGGGAGACTCATCTTCTTGAGTTCAAATCTGTTATCAGATACTAACTAGCTTTGTGACCCCTGGCAAGTCACTTAATCCTGTTTCCCTCAGTTCCTCATCTCTGGAATGAGCTGCATGAGAAAAAGGGGTCCGGGAAAGGCAGACAAGACTACACAACAACAATTGTTTTCATAATCACTGATTTGTGGTATAGTTTGAGATCTGCTGCTGATAATCACTAACCCCTTTGTTTTCTCCTTCCCCCTCCATTATTTTCTAGAGATTTTTTTACCTGTTTTTAAAAACTTTTATTGATGTTTTCTGTTTCTTACATTAACAGAGTCCTCCAGGTATCCCTCCCTTTCCCCATCCTCAAGAGCTATCCCATATGACAAATAGTATCTTTTATTTTAGGAAGGAAAAAAAGTGAACACAACTGATTGATACAGTTCAGAAGAGGTGTGCAATGTGTAACACCTGTGGACCTCTCACTTCCTGGATGAGGTAGGTTGGTGGTGTCTTCTCATGTTTCTTTTTGAGTTCCACTTGATCTTTAACATTTTGTTGCAGGTAATTTTAATTTAAAAAGGTTACATTGTCTACATTCCTACGTGGGAAGATGATACTTGTAACTCATAAAAACTTTCCCATTATTGGGGCAATTAGAAGGAGTATATATAGACAGAGGGCACAGGTGTGTGTTGAATATGAAGGGATGATATCTAAAAAAATAAAATTAAGGGGTGAGAAAGGGGAATGCACTGGGAGAAAGGGAAATGAAGGGATAGAATGGGGGCAAATTATCTCACATAAAAGAGGCAAGAAAAAGCTTTTACAATGGAGGGGAAGATGGGGGAGGTGGGGGTGGGGAGTGAGTGAACCTAACTCATCAGAATTGGCTCAAAGAGGAAACACCATACACACTCAATTGGGTATAGAAATCTGTCTTACCCTACAGGAAAGGAGGAGGGGAAGAGAATGAGATAAGGGGGAGTGATAGAAGGGAGGGGAGATTAGGAGAGAGGGTAGTCAGAAGCAAAACACTTTTGAGGAGGAACAGGGTGAAAGGAGAGAGAGAATAGAATAAATGTGGTTGGGGGGGAATAGAATGAAGGGAAATACATTTGTCAACTGTAAATGTGAAAAAAAAAAGTTTGAAGCCAGTTTATCCAATGGGGGCCTCATTTCTCAAGTGTTGAGACCTGTTCCCCAATTGATCAAAATATGTGAACAGTTTTCAGATGGCCATGTGAAAGAGTTACTCTAGGTCACTGTTGATCAGAGAAATGCAAATTAAAACAGTTATGAGGTACTACCTCATACCTATTAGATTGGCTAATAGGACAAAAAAGGAAGATGACAAAGGTTGGAGGGAATGTGTGAAAATGAGCCATTAATGGTGGAGTTGTAAACTGATTCAACCATTTTGTAGAGTAATTTGGAGCTAAGCCCAAAGGACTATAAAATCATGTATACTCTGACTTAGCAAAACCACTACTAGGTCTGTATCCCAAAAGAGATAAAAAACAAAAAGGGAAAGGACCTATATGTACAAAAGTAATTATAACAGTTCTTTCCTAGTGGCAAAGAATTGGAAATTGAGGGGATACCTATCAGTTGGGGAAAGGCTGACCAAATTGAGGTATGTGATTAAGATGGAATATTGTTGTGCTATAAGAAAGGATGAAAAGGATGTTCTCATAAAAACCTGGAAGGACTTACATAAACTGATGCAAAGTGAAATGTACTGTGTACAGAGTAGCAGCAATATTGTGTGATGATCAGCGGTGAAAAATACTTAGCTATTCTCAGCAATACAGTGATCCAAGATAATTTGGAAGGACTTATTTTGAGAAATGTTATCCATCCCCAGAGAAAGAACTGATGGCATCTGAACACAGATTGAAGCATACTTTTTTTAAACTTTCTTTATTTTTCATGAGGCTTTTTTTATCTGTGTTTTCTTTAACAACATGACTAATATGGAAATGTGTTTTGCATGACTACACATGTATAATCTATGTTGAATTGTTTGCTGTCTCAATTCGGGGGTGGGGAGGGAGGAAGGGAGAAAATTTGGAACTCAAAGTTTTAAAAATGAATGTTAAAATTGTTTTTATGTGTAATTAGGGAAAAAGAAAAATTAAACAAAAAATTGCATTTCTCTGATTAGGGGTGATTTGGAACACTTCTTCAGGTGTCTGTGGAAGCCTTTGGTTTCTTCACCTGAGAGGTGCGTGTTCATATACTTTGACCTTTTTTGATTCTAAAGTGGCTTGTATGCTTGTAGATTTTGCTAACTGGCTAACTGCCATGCAGTTACATTCACACTTAATATGAGGGCTTGAGGAATTTAATTAAGTTGTGGAAACAAGTTGACAAGCCAACCCTGTCTGCTGTACCCATTGCTCTGATATCTGTTTCCACAGTCCAGGCTTTATAGAGTTTTCTTCCTCACACCTGATTGTCAACTCTTTTAGTGCACCATGGTCAGAGGTTTCAAAATGGGAAGACATCTTCTCTCGAATGGAGAGAGAAGAGAAAGGGAATCCAAGGAACTCAAGTTGTTGGATAGCAGGATCAGTTTTCAGGTTAAAATATATAGTGAATGATTGAAGAGAGTTTTCTGTGTGCATTCACTTTCTGGCTAAAATGGTTTCTTCATTTCTTATCATTGGGACTTTTTCTCAGTTAAACTATTCAGACTGATTTATGGAAATGAATTTCAAATAGCAATAGATACACTAAAGTTTCAAAGTGTAAACACTAGATTCCTGCTTGAAATTTGAAAACCTATTTGGAGGAAGGTTTTATGAATGAATTTTTTTAGTTAGTATTACAAGAGAGGCATGTCTCTTCATGTTTATATTAGTTTACTTACCTGGAGTGCTAAGGGATTTCCTCTGGAAGCAATCTGGCCTGAATGAGTCATAGTTCTGACACAAATGACAATGATGATGACGATGATGATGTTTAATGCCATTTCTGTTTAATTTTTCCTGCACTTTTCATTCCATTTCCCTGGGCACCACAGGATGCAAACATCCTTCTTTTGTCAGAGCACTCCTCTGATTCTGAAAGTGTTCACAAGGAGTGAGCAAGAATGCCACAGCTAGGACATAGCTGAAGTGAGATATCAAGTCAATTGTTCTGGTGCCCAAGTGGAGATCTCTAACCCACTTGGACTCCTGTGGAAATCCCAACATTTGTGTTTGAACAGTTCAGAAAGGGTTTGGACTCTAACCCTAATTCCTCCTTCAACACCACCTATTAGCTGCATTGCTTTCATTTATGGAAAGAGCCCCTATGCTTTCTAGGGTTTGTACTGCAACCATTGATGAGGCTGAGGCTTTTTTGCAAGGTCAAAATGATGGGCCAAGTTTTATAGCTGCAAGAATCAAAGTGGCCCCCAGACCCAAGGCACAGGTCTTTTAGCATGTCATCTTGGGTGCAGACAGATAGTGTTTTGTTTTGTAAGCACTATCTCTTCCAATCTCACAAGTGATCATTGAATTGGGCTGGCAGAAAAGTAGAATGCAAGGGCCAAATGATGTAGCCGGGCTTGGTCAGTTTCCAGGATGTTACCACTGGTCAGGTCTTGGAATCCTGGTCTCTGGATCCTGGAATGTTCAAAAGGTTCTGCTTTTCTCATTGCTGAAACTGTTTCTTTGCAAAAGATTCAGACTCCCTCTTGTGGACCAATTTCATAGGACAACTATTGGACTTTTAAGAAGATTGCCACAAACTGTTTCTGTTGCTGAAGACACTTCTGGAGGGTGGGTTTTGAAAAGGGAATCATGACTGGCAACTAGAGAAGCTACATCAGGATGGGTGGATGAAATTCTTCAGATGCTCTCTTGAGGGATCTTTTCTGAAGTGTTTATGCAGAAAGGAAGCATCATTCCAGTCATAGGGATAAAAATGGTGATGGTGATAATGAGGAGGAGAATGTGGTCATGTGAGTGTCTAGTGATTTTTGATCTTCCTTTTGACAATGTATTGCCCTGGCCAGTGAGTGAGGTAAGAGCCATTCTTCCCCATATTTGACAAGTAGCTGTCTGAGGCTTAGTTTGTCAAAGTGAGTGAGCCAGGTTGCCACAGATAAGACAGAGGTGAAGTGAGATTTGAAGTCAAAACTCCCAATATGCAAGTGCAGATGAGCTTGTACCTCCTGTCTCCCTCTGCCCCTGCACCCCCCAAGTTGAAACTATAACTCTTCTACTCCATTTTCTGTCATCTTTTCAGGTCTAGCCATGCCATTTTCTTCAAGGTCCACAAGGCAAGTGTGATGACACCCATCAGTTCCATTGATGAGCCCATGGAGAGAACTGAAACCATTCGCACATTCTGCAGACAAATAGAGACCAACTGAGAGATATGAATGGACAGCCTTTGTCTTCACACACAGTCCTGGTCTGTCAGAGCCTTACATGTTGAGTGCTCACTACTTATTCTTGGCACTTTTTCAGGCCTTGTCAAATCTTTCCTGCTCAATTCCATTGAATTGCTGCTGGCACAAAGGCTCCTTGCAAAAGATAAACACATTAACAGAGCTGGTGTCAGTTACAGTATCATTTTTGCATGGGCTTTGGCATCGATCATTACTAGGGCTCTTCACCATGGTTTTTGTGGCAGAAGGGTCTTTCCTGTTGAGCAATGGGACATGCAAATGGTAAAGCCATATTTGAAAATAATGGTCAGGTTTTCATTTTGATTTTGTTAGAAACTTCTGTAAGTTGACTTTTGAAGGGCTCTTTGTGACTGACAACAAAAAAGTAGTATCTCTGCATGGTTAGTTTGAATCATAGCTGATGGAGTCTACATGGATTTTTTTTAGGAATTGTTCAATGCCTACATTCCCAAGGGTTCTGAGATTAATGGCCATGCATTACGATGGTTTTTGGTAGTTCTGGTGGTGGTCATGATGATGATGATGATGATAAGGATGATGATGATGCTGATGCATTGTTTTTCAATTTTTCTTTTATTTGCCATCCCACTGCCCAGCTTACTCAGTGAGGTAAGTGCCAATATAAACCACACATGTAAAGGAGTTTTCTAATGCAAGTGAAGTGAACACAGTGCCAGAATGTGGAAGGACTGAAGTGAGATTGCAATTTGACTTCCACCTTCCAAATTCTGTGTGCTAAGTGCCATAGCAACCTCTGCATCTGCCAGCATTTATGGAAATACCTCTTTTATCAGACAAACCCCACCCCACATTTGGGCTATCTAGACAAAAGAATTTGTCTCCACCCAAGCATGAGTATAATGGGCTTCTGGACCTTACTTGCTAGCTTTGGTGGGGGCTGAACAGGATAAGGAGAGTCAATGCAATCTCATTATCAGTAATGTCCTTCTGAAAAAAAATTGAACTTTAAGTCAGGACTTTAGAGGGGGAGGCTGGGGGAAGCTTTGAATATCCAAAATATTGGTTATTAAAAATCATTTTTCACAGAGTCTGTAGTCAAGTATGACAGAATGCAATAATAGAAAAGTGTCATTGAGTCTAAAGGAGCTAGGCATTTTGCTCTCTGTCACTGAAGGAATTCCTGACCTCTGGAACCTCTGGTTCAGTCTAAGGGAGACAGGAAACATAAATTGAAAAGTCAGCTTCTATTTTTAAGACTGGTTCTTGACACTCTTATCCTAGGGCCCTGGGGAGAATCACAGAAAGACTGGGCTTGGCCTAGTACTTAGAAGACAGAATACTTCTGAACTATGCACTCCAGAACAAATCTCAGAACTTCTGGTTGGGGCAGGTCTGAGGGATCTGAGGGGAAGTGGGGAATTGACCTTTCCTAGGGCCATGGTTAACATCTCCTGGACATGCAGGGATCACCTCCATATGAAGCAGCAATTCCAGAACTTAGCCCTCTTTGTCCTTCCTCTTCTGAGGCAGGAGCACCCTGCCCACCTATTCTCCACTAAGCTCTCTGAAAGATGGAAGTGGGACACTCAGCTTCCAAGGAGGAGGGAGAGGCAAGCATAGGTAGCACATCTGGGGACAGGATGGCATGGAGACTACTAGAAAAATCAGACCAAACTGCAACATGACTGGGAATGGGGACAATTGGAGAGGAGACTGGAAGAGAGTTGGAAGGTGGACAGGGAGGGCATGATGGGGAAGGGAAACTATTGGAGGAGAAAAAAAATCTTTGAAACCCTTTGGACAGGAGAGACTTGGGATGGTGGTGGGAAAAGCATTGTGATGACAATCTAAAAGAAGAGGAAAAAAAATCAATAACATCTGAAGAAAATATGCTCACTACCCAAGAGATACATCTTGAGGACAAGATGCATAGAGACAACATAAGGATAAGAGGTCTCCCTGAGGAACAAAAACCTTAGCACTATAATGCAGGAAATCATACAAGAAAACTGCCCAGATTTTCCAAAGATAGAAAATGAAATACCAATGGAAAAAATGTATATATCATCTCTAGAAATGAAAGAAAAAACTAGGTTGCAATTTCTAAGACACATACTGTTTTAATTTAATAATTCAACTGAGTAACACCAAGTTCTGCAAGAAAAGATGACATGCTGGTAATACCCTGCCTACACGTGAATAGGTGATTCTGTGGGACTATGGATGGGATGGTGGATGAAAGAGGGATAGAGGGGAGTATGTGATGTGTGAGGGTCAAAGTGAGTGTTGGCAAAGAGGGCAAGTTAACCCTTGTGGTCACAGGAAGTGAAGAGCCTTCAGAGGAATGGGTGAGGAGCAAGAAGGAAGGATCTAAAAGGAAAAGAGGGAATGAGGGAGGCCTTCATTTGGCAATGGGAAGGGGATTTGAGTAGACTAAATTAGAAGGGGTAGGTGGGGGAAGAAGTAAATAACTAGAAAAAAAAGGGTAGTTAAAAAAAAAGGAATAAGCAAAACTCCAACGAGAAAGGGATAAGAGGAGGAGTTCATCATGGGGGAGGATAAAAGAGCCATTGGAAATAGGGCCATGTGAAAAAGAATGTGCTAAAGTAAAGGAAGAAATGCAATACTGAGTTTACAGACAAAGAGGGAGAAAAATCATATTTTAAAACCCCTTAATACTATCAATCAAAAAACAAATATTTTTTTAAGAACCATCTATGTGATAGGAACTTTGCTTAGTGCTGCAGATACAAAAAGAGACAGAAGACAGCAACTGCTCTCAAGGAACTTTCAGTCTAAAGGGTGAGATTAAGGTCTAATTGGGGTGCTTATGATCTAATGAGGAATCTTACATTAATGGAGGAACTCACAGTATAGTGGAGGAGTTTACAGTTTAATATTGGAGATAAATAGTGGAAAATGGAAACAAAATGAGAAGGAGTGATAGGTTGGAAGGAAAAAAAACCAAAATTCTACAATATGTTGTTTATGAGAAACACATTTGTAAAACAAAGATATACACAAAATCAAACTGAGGAGATGGAGAAAAAAGCCAATATACTATGCATCAAGTTATTCCAGAAAAGCAAACACTGCAGTCAACATATCTGACAAAGCAAAAGTAGACATTCTAACAAAAACAAAAGATAAGTAAGAAAACTACATTAGATTGAAAGGAACCATAAACAGTAAACCAAGATCAGTAATAACAAACTTTTACACTCCCAATGCCTTAGTAACCCAATTCATAAAGGAAACATTAATTTACCTATAAGGAGACATAGACAGTAACAGATCATTGATAGGAGACTTCAATAACCCTCTGGAGCAATGGGCCTGGAGTCAGAAAGACCTGTGTTAAAATAGGGCCTCAGGGACTTACTAGTTGTGTCATTCTGAGCAAGTGACTTCACCTGTTTATCCTAGTTGTGAAATGGGGAGAAGAATATCATCTACTTCACTGGCTTATTGTGAGGATCAAATGAGATAATATTTGTAAAAGAGGTAAGCAAAGTGCCTGGCACATACTAGGGGTTTAATAATGGGTGATGAATTGATGAATATAGTTTCAAGTCTGGAAGATTGCACATCCTTTTATTGTAATAGTGTGCCCAGTTTACACTTCAGCCAGTCTACACTGAAGGGTGCAAGGGGGCAAAACCAGAAATACTGAAACAGAAAAGAGAAGGCCTTTCAGATCTAGAAGAAACATTCCACATAGAAAGGATATGAGGTTTCAGTTTCTCAAGTGCATAGCCAGTTTTGGAGGTAAATGCTTTCTAATTACTGTTCTTGCTGTGCCATTTAAATACCTTTGCTAAGAAAGGAAGTCTACTGGATGACTGTTAAGGGGAAACACAGGAGTGAGAGTTCTTAAACTAGTGTTAACATCCTGGTTGTAGTAGCAGCCACACCTGGCAGAACCAGTGTGCTTTGGGGGAGTCAAGTAAGACAGGGTTTGTGCAAGAAAGACATTAATAAGCTGGAGAATATCAAGATAGGATGGACAGGGTGATAAAGAAGTTAAAAGTCATGCTATATGAGGATAAAGAAAACTATATTGCCTCAGTTATTCAGTCAAGGAACATTTATAAAGTGTCTACTAAGTAACAGGCACTTGGGAAGAAAAAGAAAAGGAAAAGACAATTCCTTGTCTCAAGGACCTCACAGTCTAATAGGTGAGGCAATATAGAAACAGCTGAAGTACAAACAAACCATATGCAGGATAATTTGGAAATAAGTAAGAGAACAAAGGCCCTAGAGCTAAGGAGCCTCATGAAGCCTTCTTACAGAAGGTAGGATTCTAACTGGAACCAGAAATAAGTCAGGGAAACCAGGAGGCAGAGATGAGGAGGGAGAGCATTGCAGGGAAGAGAGACAGCCTATGAAAATGGCCAGGTGGGAGGTAGAGTGCTTTGTTCAAAGATCTTCAAGGAGTCCAGTTTCACTGGATCACAGACTATCTGGAGGGATTGTGTAGGGTGAACTGAAGCAAACTAAAGATTAGGGTGCCTCCTGTCCTTCTTTCTGATTTCTTTGTTTCTTCTGCTAGTCTGGCTTACGTGCCTTGTTATTGGCAACTGGTTGGCAGGTCAGTTGAGATGGCTGGTCCCTTCTCTGTAGGAGTTGCTTCCTCCGATGATGGCTGTGAGAGATGGGCTGGAAGCAGGTTGACTGTTCTGCAGAATGCTGTTACTCCAAGGACTATTGTGTGTTTTTGTGTGTATTGGTGACAATTGGTCAGCAGTGACTGCTGGTATTGATGAGGAAGGTGGGCTCTGCCTTTCCAATGATTTCTCCCCTCCATGATGTCTGTGGGGGCTGGGCTGGAAACAGTTCTGGTGGCTTTGGAGTCCTGTTCATTCCAAGGCTCTGGGGTTCAGGGCATGAATCTCTCTCCATCTGGGTCTGTGGGGAGATGCTGGACGAGGTGGTGGTGATGTATTGACTTGTCTGGCACATGCCGCTGCTGATTTCTCCTTCAAAAGCCTTTGAAAGGCAATTGCCACCACTGCCTAAAACAGTTAAAAGACCTCCTCAAGCATTCAGAGCATGTCCTTAGGACAATTACCAAGTACTATTCCTAAATTTTGCAAAATAATCACGGAGGGGGTTACCATGGCAACTCTATCTTTTCAAGTTCTCATTCCACTTGTATTTTCAGGATGTTTTTGACATTGCCTTTATATTTTTCCCCCAGGGAAAAACTGGTGGAGGCTATTGATTACTCAATAACCCCAAACATCATCTATTTAAGGTGAGCTCTGTACTGTCAGCCATGAATGAATGAATAAGCATTTGTTAAGAACTTATTATGTGCAAAGAACTGTACTAAGCACTCTACTACATACCTCTATTGACAATCCCCACTTCCACTTTCTGAACCCCCAAATCTATATTCATGTATTCATTGTTATTATCTCAAAGCAGTGTCTAATTTGGTGGAACAGTCCTTCCTGATTCAAAGGGAATGAAGGGAAATGGGAAGTAGAACAAACCCAGTCCAGCCAGTTTGGAAATTTAACCCAGTGGTTCTATTCCCCTAATCTCTATGTTTCCTTATTCTTATCCCCCCCACTACACCTTTGCACAGCCTAACATTAGGCTGAACATTCAGGAGTTGTTTATGTTGTAAAGCAATTTAACTTAACATTCAGTAAACAAAGAACTGCCTAACTCAGAGTGTGTTGATTGCCAACTCTGCTTTTCCCCAAATTGTTGAGCCTAGGAATGGTGTTGCCAATTCTCTCAACTCTTTCATGTGTACAATTATGATTTTTATCTCTGACTCTCTGACTCTGACATACAATAAATGTTTTGGTCCTTCAGGCTCTACAGTCAGGTGGAGGCTTTCTTTGGACACTGTCAGTCTATCCAGAAGTCTCTGAATTTCTCTCTTGTGCTAGGTTGTTAGAGGAGGGTTGAGTGCCAGCAATCTCTTAATTCGGGATCAGTTTTGGGCTGAAATGAGGTACTGGAAAGTCAATGGACAATTAACAGTAGGAGGTTTACTTTGAGCTAGCAAAGCATAGACGTGCAACAATGATACAGTGACACACCTTCTGTGGACACAGCCTCCCTTGTCTCCATATAAAATCATGTCTGGTTATAAGAGTAGGGTGCCAGGGAAGAGTATGAGGACTTGAGTGGCCTTCAGAAATCTCCCAAGTTGGAGAGGTCCTGACTGCCCATTGGTGGGACTTTTACAACTTTAGGGGACCAGGATGCCATATCAGTGGAAACAGGGGCCAATCAGGTTCCATTCAGTCCATCAGTCATTCAGTGAATAGACATTTTTTCAAACTGCTTACTGTGTGCTAGACTCTGTGCTACACTGGGAGTGCAAAGGAGTGTAATACAGTCCCTGCCCTCTCAAGGAGCTCACAGACTAATGAAGGAGTCAATATTCAAAAAACAATGTACAAACAAGCCATACACAGAATATATTGGAAATAATCAACATAAAGAAGGTACTAAAATTTTGAAAGAATTGGAAAAGCTTCCTATAGATGGTGGGATTTTAGATGAGACTTGAAGAAAGTCAGAGAAGCCAAGTGGCAGAGATGAGGAGGGAGAATATTGAAGGTCTGAGGAACAGGCACTAGAAGAAAATGTCCAGATTTGGACGATGGAGGATCTTGTGCTAGGAACTGCAAGGAGTCCAGTGTTGCTGAAGTGAAGAGTACTTCATAGGTGTGTGGTGGGGGGAGTGTTTAAGGTGTGAGGGAACTGGAAGGTGAGGGTGGGTAGTTTATGAAAGGCTTTTAATACTAGAAAGGATTTTATATTTGACCCTGAGTTGATAGGGAGCCATTGGATTTGATTGAGTGGAAGGGCAGGAGTTGGGGGGAGGGCACATGGTCAGACTTGTGTTTTAGGAAGATAACTTTGAGAGCTGAGTGTAGGATGGACTGGAATGGGGATATACTGGAGGTGGAGACCTCAACCACAAGGCTGTTTCAGTAGTCCATTTCATGGAGTGTTAATGGTCTGCACCAAGGTGGTGGCAGTATCAGGGGAAATATAGGAGTATATATGAGAGTTGTTACAAAGGTAAAATTGACAGGTCTTGGCAATATATTGGTTTGAAGGGTGAGGAGAGGGTCAAGAGTGATGGATGACACCTACATTGTGACACCTGAGTGATTGGGAAGAATGTGTCACCTTCAACACTAACAAGGAATTTTTAAAGGGAAGAATGGCTTTGTCCCAATTTAAAATATTAAAATATTAATTAGTTAATTTATTTTTAGTTTTCAACATTCACTTTCATAAGATTTTGAGTTCCAAATTTTCTCCTCTTCTTTTTCTATTTTATGTATGTAAGCATTTAGAGATATAAAACTTCCCCTAAGAACTGCTTTTGCTGCATCCCATAAGTTTTGGTATGTTGTCTCATTTCATTCTCTTGAATGAAATTATTGATTGTTTTTATGATTTGTTGTTTGACCTCATCATTTTTTAGGATTAGATTATTTAGTTTCCAATTATGTTTTAGTCTATCTTTCCATGGCCCTTTATTACATATAATTTTTTATTGCATCATGATCTGAAAAGGATGCATTTGATATTTCTGCCTTTCTGCATTGAATTGTGAGGTTTTTATGCCATAGCACATGGTCAATTTTTGTGCATGTGCCATGTACTGCTGAGAAAAAGTATATTCCTTTCTATCCCCATTAAATTTTCTGCAGAGGTTTATCATACCTAACTTTTCTAATATTCTATTCACCTCCTTAACTTCTTGTTTATTTTGTGGTTAGATTTATCTAGTTCAGAGAGGGGGTGGTTGAGGTCCTCCACTAGTATAGTTTTGTTTTCTATTTCTTCCTGTAACTCCCTGAACTTCTCTTCTAAGAATTTGGATGCTATGCCATTTGGTGCATATGTGTTTAATAATGATATTACTTCATTGTCTATGGTCCCTTTAAGCAGGATGTAATTTCCTTCCTTATCTCTTTTGATAAGATCTATTTTTGATTTTGCTTTGTCTGAGATCAGGATTGCTACCCCTCCTTTCTTTTCACTTCAGTTGAAGCATAATATATACTCCTGCAGACTTTTACCTTTACCCTGTGCGTGTTGATCTTTTTCAAATGTGTTTCCTATAAACAACATATTGTAAGATTATGGTTTTTAATCCATTCTGCTATCTGCTTCTGTTTTATGGGAGAGATCATCCCATTCACATTCATAGTTATGATTACTATCTGTATCTTTCTCTCTATCCTTTCCCCCCCCTTATTTATGCTTTTCTTTCTCCTTTCTCCTTTTCCCTCCTCCCCAGTGTTTTGTTTTCGACCTCGGCCTCTCTCAGTCCTGCCTCCTTTCTATTAACCCCTTCCTTCTTCTTCCCCTTTACACTTACTACTTCTTCCCTCTCTTCTATCCCCCCTCCCTGTTCTTTCTCCTTTTCCCTCCTACTGCCTATAGGGCATGTTAGTTTTCTATACCTAACTCATTATGTTATTCCCTTCTTGAGCCAAATCTGATGACAGTAAGGTTCAAACAATGCTCATCCCCCTCCCTTCTTTCCCTCTGCTCTAATAGGTTTTTGTGCCTTTTCCTATAATGTAATTTACCTTTGTCTGCCTCCTTCTTTCCTTTTCTCTCAGTACATTTTCTTAGATCAGGAGAATCCACTTACTTGGATCCATTTAATCCACTTGATTAGTTTTTTTTAATCATTACATCAAAGTCAACTTATATCCACCCCCTTTATGTAAACCACTTGAACATGGTATAATAACAATACAGTTCTCAAGAGTTACAAGTGTCATCTTCTTTTGTAGGGATGTAAACAGTTTGCCCTTATTAACAACATGTTATTTCTTTCTGTCCCATTTACCTTTTTATGTCTCTCTTGAGTCTAGTATTTGAAGATCAAATTTTCTGTTGAGCTCTGGTCTTTTTATCAGGAAGGTTTGGAAGTCCCTTATTTCATTGAATATCCATCTCCTCCCCTGAAAGATCATGCTCATTTTTGCTGGATAGTTGATCCTTGGCTGCAATGCAAGCTCCTTTGCCTTAAGGAACATCATATTCCACACCCTACGGTCTTTTAATGTAGAAGCTGCAAGGTCCTGTGTAATCCTGACTCTGGTTCCATGATATTTAAATTGTTTCTTTCTGGCTGCTTGTAGCATTCTCTCTTTGACCTGGTAATTTGGGAATTTAGCCACTGTATTCCTTGATGTTTTCAATTTGGGATCTCTCTCAGGAAGTGATTGGTGGATTCTTTCTATGGCTATTTCACCCTCCCGTTCTAGGACCTCAGGGCAGTTTTCCTTGATGATTTCCTGAAAGATACTGCCCAGGCTCTTTTTTCATTGTGATTTTCAGGTAGACTAATAATTTTTAAATTGTCTCTCATGGATCAATTTTCCAGGTCAGTTGTTTTACCAGTGAGGTATTTTACATTTTCATCTGTTTTTTCATTCTTTTGTTTTTGTTTGACTGATTCTTGCTCTCTCATAGAGTCATTAGCTTCCATTTGTTCAATTCTAATTTTTAACAAATTGTTTTCTTCTATGATATTTTGTACCTACTTCCTTATTTGTCCAATTATATTTTTGAGGGACTTGTTTTCTTCAGTGTACTTTTTTTTTTCCAGTTGGCCAACTGTATTTTTTAAGGACTTGTTTTCTATAATTAATTTTTGTTCTTTGTTGCCAGCAACTAAGATTCACACCTGATGGGAGAGCCTCAAATGAAGAAACGTGGGCCAGGCAGGTCAGCCAAGACTGAACCATTTATTCATCTGAGGGTCACAGCATATATAGGAAAAAGTTTGGAAGCACAAAGGATCCCTTGTGTGGGAAAACTATGAATATTCTGTAACTGTTACTGATAACTTTCAAGGTTCAGAGCTCAGTAAAAAAAAATGCTTTCAGGACATACATCAAAGGAGCATACAATAAAAGTGTCAAGAAAAAAGGATTACATCATTTTAAACAAATGGTTACAAGATAGAGATTAACAGTCAATTAACAGGCCTGGACAATCATTCTCAGGGCTGTCTCAGGTTCTTATCTCAAAGTATGTGACCAGTTCTCCCTAATTTGCCACATTTTTTTGTTATCCCTCATGCCAGACTTTTATTGTGTCATGGTTGGGCAGTTCCAGGACCCCTTAATGAATAGGAGAGTGGTGAGCCAACATCCTGATTAAGTGAGCCCCTGAAGGTAAGAACAGGCAGGAGTTAAATTCCAACCTGAATTCTTTAACCCTTTTCTGGACTGATCAGAATTGGCCTTCTACAATCCTTTCTTTTTCCAAGCTATTGACTCTCTCTTGCATATCTCTCATTTCTTTTCCCATTTTTTCTTCTGCCTCTCTCATTTGACTTTTAAAATCCTTCTTGAGCTCTTCTAAGAAGGCTTTTTGGGCTTCATATTCCTTTTTGAGATTCCAGATGTAGGTTTGTTGACAATATTGTCCTCTTCAGAACTTTTGCCTTGATCTTCACTCTTCCCATAATAAGAATCTATCGTACCTTTCTTTTCGGTCATGGTGTTTGCTTATTTCCTGGCCTTTAAAGAGATTGGGCTCTCCTGCTGGGGAGCAGAGAGAACTGACCCAAGCTTCTTGGGTTGGGAGCCTAGGGCCTGGTGGATGGCTTTGTGTGCTGGGGCCTCCAATGTTGGCAGTTGCAGGCTGTAGGGTTCTGGCAGCTTACCTGGTGTTGGGTGGGAATCAGCAACACTGGAACTCTAGGGGTAGGATTGGGTAGTGTGGCTCCTGGAGATTTCCTGCTCACCCAGGCCTTTCCTTCCTTTTGCTTTCTTCAGCTCCTTTCAGATGGATGTTGTAGAGTATTTATCCGCCTGGGGCCCCTTGGAGTGCTGCTTCCCTTAATTTTGCTGAGGCACTGGGACAGCCGTTTGCTGTTGAATGCCGAGGCACCTGGTGGTTTTCTGTGCTGGTTTCCACCAGTTCCCCCACCCTCAATGAGGCACTGGGGGTCCAGGTATTGTTGTTTGCCTGCTCCACCACCTGGGCTTAAGGATCTCTTCGTGGTATTCTGAGGTGGGGCTTTCCACTAGCTTGCCAGGATGCCTCCCGTTCTGTACTGCTTCCCTTCCTCCAAGGTAAGAGGGGCCTTTCCAGTTAATTCCTCAAGCTACCTGGGCTACTGGGCTGCTGCACCCCATCTTTCATCTGGTTCAGCTGTTCCAGGGTTTTTCCTGGGGTGATATTTTCTGGGCTTTCAGGGGTTAGTTAATAAAGGAGGGTAAGAGAGACTCACCTCTTACTCCACCATCTTGGCTCCCATCCTTCATTCTTGATCTTCTCATCTCCATGTAAACCAACATGATGCCAAGACCTGTCAATTTTACCTTTGTAGCAACTCTCATATGTGACCCCTTATTTCCTTATCTCACTATGACCACCTTGGTGCAGGTCCTCATCACTTCACACCCTGAACTATTGAAACAGCATTCTGGTTGGAGTCTCTGCCTCCAGACATCCCCATTCCAGTCTTTCCTACACTCAGCTATCACAATCAGCTTCCTAAAGCACAAGTCTGACAATGTGCTTTCTGCCCACCTCTGCCCTTCTACTCAATCAAATCGAGTGCTTCCCTATCAATTCAGGATCAAACATAAAATCCTTTGTAGCATTCAAAGGCTTTCATAAACTACCCACCTTCATATTTCTAATTTCCTTATGCCTTACACACTTTCTGGGGCCCCTCCCCCAAATAGTGGCATGCTTGCTGTTCCTAGCACAAGATTTTCCATCTCCCAAATCTGGGCATTTTCTTTCAGGGGCTGTCCCCCAACACCTGGAAAATTCTCCCTCTTCATCTCTGCCACCTGATTTCTCTGGCTTTCCTCAAGGCTTAGCTAAAATTTTAACTATCTACAGGAAGCTTTTCCCTTTACCACAAATTTCTAGTACCTTCCTTATGGTCATTATTTCCAGTATTTTCTGCTTGTTTCTTCCTAGTGGTTTGACTGGTGATTTGTGTGTGAGCTCCTTGAGAGATCAGGGACTGTCTTATGGATCTTCATACTTCCAGTGTAGTGCAGAACCTGGCACATAGTAAGCAACTTAAAAAAATGTCTATTGAAGAGCTAGAGAAAATAATAACAAGATTCTTCTGTTAGAAGAAAAGATACAGAATATCAAGGGAGCTAATGAAAAGAAATTGTAGGGAAGGAGGTCTAGCCATATCACATCTTAAATTGTAGTATAAACAGCAATCATCAAAACTACTTGGTACTGGCTAAGAAACAGAGTGGTGGATCAGTGGAATAGGTTAGGTACACAGGACACAGTTGTCAATGACTACTGTTTGATAAACCCAAAGATCCCAGTTTCTGGGATAAGAACTCACTATTTGACAAAAACTGCTGGGAAAACTGGAAAAGAAACTAGGCATTGATCAAAATCTTACACCATATTTTAAAATGAAGCCAAAATGGGTACACAGTTTAGATATAAATGCTGATACTATGAACAAACTAGGAGAGCAAGAAATTATTTTCTTGTCAGTTTTATAGAGAATGGAAGAATTTATGATGAAACAAGAGATAGAGAACATTATGAAATGCAAAATGGATAATTTTGATTACATTAAATTGAGAAGTTTTTGCACAAACAAAGATAATGCAACCAAGATTAGGAGGGAAGCAGAAAACTGGGAAACAATTTTTACAACCATTGTCTCTGATAAGGGTCTCATTTCTAAAATATATAGACAACTAAGTCAAATTTATAAGAATACAAGTCATTCCCCAATTGATAAGTGGTCAAAGGCTATGAACAGGCAGTTTTCAGATAAAGAAATTAAAGCTGTCTATAGTAACATGAAAAAATGCTCTAAATCACTATTGATTAGAAAAATGCAAATCAAAACAACTGAAGTACCACATCACACCTATCAGATTGGCTAACATGAAAAACAGGAAAATGATAAACGTTGGAGAAGATGTGGGAAAATTGAAACGCTAATGCATTGTTGGTGGATTTGTGAACTGATCCAACCATTTTGGAGAGCAATTTGGAATTATGCCTAAAGGGCTATAAAAATGATGTGCATATCCTTTGACCCAGCAATAGTACTTCTAGGACTGTATCCCAAAGAGATCATAAAAATGGTAAAAGGACACACACATACAAAAATATTTATAGCAGCTATTTGTGTGGTGGCAAAGAACTGGAAACTGAGAGGATGCCCATCAACTGGGGAATACCAGAACAAGTTGTGGTATATGAATGTGATAGAATAGTATTGTGCTATAAGAAATGATAAGCAGGGAGACTTCAGAAAAACCTGGAAAGACTTGTATGGACTGATGCTGAGTGAAGGGAGCAGAACCAGGAGAACATTGTACACAGTAACAGCCACACTGTGCAATGACTAACTTTGATAGACTTACCTCTTCTCAGAAATGCAAGGATTTAAGACATCTCCAAAATTCTCATAATGAAAAATGCTATCTACATCTAGAGAAAGAATTGTGGTCTGAATGCAGATCAAGGCACACTATTTGCTCTTTTTTTCCTTCTGTTTTGTTTTGTTTTTTTCTTTTTTTGTGGTTCCTCCTAGTTCTAATTCTTCTTTACAACATGACTAATGTGAAAATATGTTTAATAGGAATATATATGTAAAGCCTGTATCAGATTGCATGCTGTCTTGGAGAGGGAGGGGGAGAAAATTCAAAACTCAAAAGTTTTTGGAAGTGAATGTTGAAAACCAAAAATAAATTAATTTTAAAAAAGAAAAAAAGTTTATTAACTGAATGGAACCTGATTGGTCCATGTTTCCCCTGATGTAGCTTCCTGGTCCCCTAACAACTTAAAAAGTCTCATCAGGGGGCAGTCAGGACCTCTCAAACTTGGTGAATTTCTGAAAGCCTCTCAAGTCCTCATACTCTTATCTGGCACCCTGATCTGATAACCAAATGTGTTTATATGGAGATAAAAGGGGCTGTTTTCAGAGAAGCTGTGTCACTATATCATTGTTGTATTTCTATGCTGCTAACTCAAAGTAAACATGCTACTGTTAACTGTCCAATGACTTTCCTATACCTCATTCCATCCCAACACTGACACTGAATTAAGATATTGCTGGAGCTCAAGCTGCCTCTCACAGCTTGGCACAAGAGAGATACTCAAAGACCTCTGGATTGACTGACACTGTCCAAAGGAAGCCTCCTTCTGACTGTAGGTCTTGGGCAGGGGACAAACCTTTTCTTTTTTAATATTAGTTAATCTATTTTTAGTTTTCAACACTCACTTCCATTGATGTTGAGTTCCAAATTTTCTCTCCCTTCCCCCTCCTCACTGCACCCCAAGATGGTATGCAATCTGATATAGGCTCTACATATACATTCATATTAAACCTATTTTCACATTAGTCATGTTGTAAAGAAGAATTAGAACTAATGGGAGGAAACATGAGAAAGAAGAAACAAACAAACAAAGAAACAAGAGAGCAAATAGTATGCTTCAATCTGCATTCTTTTTCTGGATGTGGATAGGATTTTCCATCATGGGTCTTTGGGAGTTGTCTTACATCGTTGCATTACTAAGAAGAGGTAAGTCTATCAAAGTTAGTCATTGCACAATGTTGCTGTTACTGTACATGATATTCTCCTGATTCTGCTCCCTTCACTCAGCATCATTTTATGTAAGTCTTTCTGGTTTTTTTGAAATCCACCTGCTCAACATTTCTTATGGAACAATAGTATTCCATTACATTCATATACCACAACTTGTTCAGCAATTCTACAATTGATGAGCATCCCGAACTTTTCTTATATGTTAGAGTCAGAGAGAAGAAAAATAACAGCAATTATACACATGGGAGAATTGGAAAAACCATTCTTAGGCTCAAAAATTTTGAGAAAGAAGAGTTGACAATCAACAAAATCTGAATTAGGCAGTTTCTTGTTTAATAAATTTTAAGTCAAATTGCTTTAGAACATACACCATTTGTTGAACACTTACTGAATGTTCAGCATAATGTTAGTCTGTGCAGAGGAGTGGTGGAGAGAAAAGAATGAGTAAGGGTTGACATTAGGGGGAACAGCACCCCTAAGGTAAGTTCCAGAACTCAATGTTCTATTCTTCAATGTTCTATTCAAGATAGTTAGAGAGGGAAGAAGTGATACCTTGATTTTTATAGGCACAGCTAATCAAACAAACATTTAGTAAGTGCCGTGTATGTACTATTCACTTTGATCAAATAAAAATCAATTATACTTTGCAATTTTCACCAGATAAAAATAAATATTGCCCTTATATTTGTTATGCTGTTAGTCTGATTACTCATATGGAACTTTAAGGTCCCATACCCTTTCTTTGTGGAGAATTAAAAGCCAAATTCTGATGTCCCCTGGAGAAAACATGGTTTCACAGCAAAAGCTGCTTTGGGAGGCAGAACTCTATTCTGGAAAGAACTCTGGCTGCTATGGAGTCAGAGGACCTGGGTTCAGATGCTGCCTCTGATGCTTAGGACACATGTGACCCTGAGCAACAACTTAACCTTGCTGGGCCTCAGTATTTTTCTCACCTGGCTAGGAGATCATTGAGGTTACCAGAGGGCCTGGGATGATGTTTGTTCCCTTCCCTGATGCATGTCTCATAGCAACAGCCTTTCGCTTTATGTGTCATCTTCTGCATACTGTTCTAGAGTCAGCATCTATATTTCTCTTTCTCTCGCTCTGCCTGTCTCTGCATCTCTATGTCTGTGTTTTGTTCTTTGTCTCCCAACATACATAGTGCCTGTGTGTGCATGTGTGGATATCTCCTGATATTTTGTAGCCCCTAATGATTTAGATCTATATCCAGCTGGAAGTCCAGGACAAAGCTGGGAAGAAGCCCTCCCCTCCTCCTGGACTAGGGATCATAATGGAGGCCTGACAAAGAGGTAGCCTGAGTGTCAGCAACTCAGGGTTCCAGGTATCCTTGTAAATGACCAGTCACCATGGCAACCAGTGATTAGAACTAGCTGGGGCTGCCTTGCTATATACTGAATTTTGTCCCTAGAGAGATTATACTCCAGCAAAGTTGAGGTGGGTAACAATTTTGATTTCCACTTGAAAAGGTGTGAGACCCCTGTCCTATTACCCGCTCTTGAACAAGCCAGGGGCAAGCATCCTGGGGCCAAGTGGTTGCTCTTTTTGGCACAGGGGACTTCAATGCCTGTTTATTCTTTCACATGTACATTGCCTAAATGATTCACCTCATCAATAATTTATAGTGATTGAGCGAAATCAGCATCAGTCACTCATATGATGGCAAGGGTTAAGCTGTGATGAGCTTACATGGGTTCATTTGTGCTACCTGGCAGGAGAAAAATTCCTTTTTGCTTTTTTATTCAGTTATTACTAAAAATCACTAGGAGGAGGTCGTTGTTTCAGGATTAGGTAGACTACATATGCACCCTACACACCCCAGGTTCTACCAGAGGCCAGATGATGGGAGGAAGAATTTGGTCTTAATTAGCTTTGAAGGATCAAAGATCCTAGGCAACTGTATCAATAGACTTTACCTCAGTTGCATTCCCTAATTGGGAAGATCTCTGGCACAAACTGTGTGAGCTTACCAGGAGAGGGGAACCTGTGGCCTTGAGGCCACATATAGCCTTCCAGGTCCTTGGATGCAGCCTTTTGACTGAGTCCAAATTTTTCAGAACAAATCCTTTTATTAAGGGGATTTGTTCTGTGAAGTTTGGATTCAATCCAAGGGCGACTTGAAAACCTAGAGAGCCACATGTGGCCTCGAAGCTACAGATTGCCCACACCTGGCTTGGGCAACTACCCTTGCAGCTATGATATTCAGTGTTCTGAAGACCCTCCCGGATCTGTCTGTCTGTATGCTAAGGACCTTTCTAGTGTAACCAGTCTATATACAGTCTGAAGTCCTCCTGGAGCAATGACATTCTGGATTTCAAGATCCCTTTCAGCTCTGACATTCTATATTCTCTGATCTCTGCATCCTCCCAAAACTCACATTCTATGATCTAAGGATGTTCCCAGTCCTGACATTCTATGATCTGTTATCTTAGTGTAACACCATGACCTCATTTTGAAAGTGAGTCAGGGGTAAGATAATGTCCAGCCTCTGTCCACATGGTTCCAACTTCTGCAGGTTTAAGGAATTTCATTTAGATGAAACACTTTGGATTAGAAAAATTCCTAACATTTGGGTAGAGGTTGAGCTCTTGGCTTAAACTGACATTTATACCTGTCTCTATTTAACTCCTGGACTCTCTGTGGTTGAGTCAAAATCCAGATTACTAGAAACCTTTGTGTGACTAAATATCAGATCACTATAGTGTCTATGATTTAGAGAATCCTAGAAAATAAACTAAAAACTAGTTGAAATACTCAACAACTTTAGAATATGAAATAAACCAACATAAATCATCAACATTTCTATATATAACCAACAAAGCCCAGCAGGAAGAGACAGAAAAAAAATTCCAGTTAAAATAACTGAAGACAATATAAAATACATGGGACTCTACCTGCCAAGACAAACTCAGGAAATGTATGGACATAGAATACTTTTCACACAAATGATGTCAGATCTAAACAATTGGAAAAATATCTATTGTGCATAGATAGGCTAAGCCAATATAATAAAATTATAATTCTACCCAAATGAAACCATGATTAGAAAGAAAGCAGAAAGCTGGGAAACATGTTTATAGCAAGTATAGGCCTCATTTTTCAAATGTATAGAGAACTGAGTCAAATTTAAAAGAATGCAAGTCATTCCCCAATGCATAAATAGCCAAAGGATATAAACAGGCAGTTTTCAGATGAAGAAATCAAAGCTATCTAGTTCACCAATGGGTCAAGATAGAGAAAGGAGGAGAGTGTGGCTAGTACAGGGGTGATGGCCTGGGAAAGAACCGAGGTTTGGGGTTGCACGATAGAGGAAGTGGTAGAATGACAATAGATTCTGATCAGAAAAGGGCATTTCAGAGTTTTTGAACATGGAAGTGTCTTATTTCTAGGTGATGGAAAGATCAAGGGTATCACTTTCTTTGTGTGTGGCTGAAGTAGGTAGCAGATCATGTGAAATGAGTAAACTGAGTTAATCTATAAGGTTAGGGTGTTGGAGAGACATGTATGTTGAAGTCCCCCTCTATGAGGCAGGAGTTGGAGAGAAGAGAAAGACTGTGAGCCAAACACTGAACACATTAAGGGAAGAAGGGCAATGTCCTGGAGGCCTGTAGACAACAGCTCCCAGATTTTTGTTTGAGTGGTAGATATGGATTGAGTGACCCTCAGAGGAGAAGCTATTGAGGGATTGTGGAGAAGGAGAGCCTGGAAGTGACAGTGGAAAGCAAGGAGTATTACAACTCTCCCACCTTAATTGTTGAGTTGGTTGAATGACTGAAAGTGTAGCCAGTGCTTGAAAGGGAGGTCAGGGAGGCTCTTTCATCAAGAGGGAGCCATGTAAGTTTCAGAGTGGAAAAGTGAAAAATTTAAGGTGAAACAAGTTTGTTACCTAGAGAGCTGGCATTCCAGAAGGCACAGTGGAAAGGGCGGGTAGCTTTAGAGTGGGACACTGAGCTAGCCAGTGGAGGGATGGCCAGTGAGGGAGAAGGGGAGAATGGAAAATTGAGTTTGAGTATTGAGGTGGGAGGCAAGGAGAGCAGAATCAGTGAAACAGGAAGGGTATGACCCAGGGGCCAGAGTTTCTTAATCACTGAGGAATGATTTCAGGTAGGTTTTCATTTCCCATAGAGGTGTAGCCTCAGGGTACAGTTTCCTCAGGACTTCAGATAGTTTAGGCAAAGGGACAAGTTCTGGAATGGTGGTATTCTTTTCCTGAGTCAGGAGACCAGGCTGGAGACTTGATGGAACAGCTTTTCTCTTCTTCCCTGGAAAGGAGGAATCTCATCCTTGATGGAATGCCAATTTCTCCCCTTACTTCAAAGGCAGTAGCCTACCATCAGGTGGAATGGCAGTTTTCTTTTTTCCCAAGGATTCTGGAGATGAGGAATCAATTCATTTTATATCTTGGATATGAGAAATTAATTAGAGAAGGTTACTGCAAAGATACTCCCCCCACTTACCTGTTTCCCTTCTCATTGTAACTGCATGAGGTTAATTTGTGCAAAACCTTCTCAATTTTATACAATCAGAATTGTCCATTTTATCTTTTGGGGTCTGCTGTATCATTTATGTAGTCCTGAACTCTCCCCCTAGTCATAGACTTGAAAGGTCATTCCTTCCTTACTCTTCAGATTTGTTATTCCACATTTAATTTCTGCCAAAACTACTTTCCAGTTTTCCCAGAAGTTTTCTTTTTTTTTTATCAAACAGCCATTTTCTTGTAACCAGGGTCTTTGAGTTTGTTGAACACTATGCTACTGTGTTGATTTGCTTCTTTGTATTGTGCATTTAATCTCTTCCATGAATTTCAAACTTATTTTGTCTAGCTCCATAATGTTGCTTTCATAATTTAGGATGGCATTTAATGAGTCAATTAATATAAGTAATATTGTTATTTTTCTTATATTGACTCAACCTATTCCTGAGCACTTAATATTTCTCCAATTCTTTAGGTCTGTCTTTATTTCCATTAAAAAAAATGTGTTTTATAGTTGGATTCATATAGTTCTTGGATTGTTTTGGTAGATACATTCCCATACATTTTTACAGTTTCTACAACTATTTGAATGGAATTTCTCCTTCTAACTCAAATACTGGAATACAACTAGTTTATGGGGATTTATTTTATATCCTGAAACCTTACTGAATTTATTATTTCATTAAGTTTTGGTTGACTCTTTGGGATTTTCTAAGTAAATTATTTCATCATCTACAAAAAGTAATAATTTTGTTTCTTTGTTTATGCTTATTCCTTCATTTGGTCTTTCATGTCTTATTACTATTGCTAGCATTTTGAGGACTATATTAAATAGGACAGATGTTTCTGGTGTATAAATACATATCCAGACATCACTGTCTTTTTTTTACACCAAAACATGAGAAAATGGGAGTTGTATCTTCTTTATGGCAGGCTGCACAAATACAGGGGTGACAACAACAGCTAAGATGCCCTAAACCCTCATAGCTACTTCATTATAATCACTTATATGGGGAAGGTGTCCATAGTATTTTCTTTCTCCAAAATCATTAACTTTTTTCCAAGCACCTGACCTGCAATCAGGGGAACCAATCGGGAGCGGGGAACTAATTAGGAAATTACTCTGTCCTTGTTCATCCACCCAGAGAGGTGAATAGACCACTATGGTGGAAAGATGCAGGGAGTGAGAGGTGGATTTCTGAGAAGATAGTGGCTCAGGGGACAGACAATATACTGTAGCTAAAGAAAGATGTTCAAATTAGTGGGCCAAGAAGCCACTGGACCCCAACCATCAGAGACAGATAATGAATTGGGGTGAAGGAGAATGAGATTATCATTAATTAATTGTTCATTTATTTAACTGATCAATTAAATGATAAATCAATAATACCTGCCTCTTGTTTTTTTCTTGATGTTTTCCTTGATTTACCTGATTTGTGACCTGCCCATTGTTGTTTTTGTCTTTCCTTCTTGAAGAGGACCAATGATATCAAGAGGGTGATGTCTTGACTTACAAGTGAATTAGATTTAAATGAGGCAGGGTTGTACAAAGTCACCAGTCTCTTTCTTTCCTCCAGAGCCATCTGGGTACAGTGGCAACATATAAGTCAGGATGACTGCAGATGACCCTGAATGCAGTGGGAGCCTTGTCCCATTATTTCACCATTCACAATTGACCCTCACCTTACCATGAGGTTAGTACTTAGTATAGAAATACTCCTGAGGCAGCCCTAGTCCTCCAGAGGCTCTACCACAAAAGCAGAATCAATCAGTCTGCTCAATAAACTCCAGCGGCTCCACAATACAGCTAAGATCAAATATAGACATCTGTTTGTCATTTAAAGCCCTTTCAACCCTGGCTACATCCTACCTTTCTAGCTTTATTCTATACTACTCCATAGTAAATAACATTAATCAATAAACATTCATTAAGTACCTACAATGTGCCAGGCACTGTGTTCAGCACTGAGGATACAAAAAGAAGCAAAAGACAGTTCCTGCTCTCAAGGGACTCTGACTTTAAGAGAGGAAACAGCAAACCAATACATACAAATAAGCTATATACAGAATATACAGGAAATAATTAGCCAAAGCAATGAACTAGAATTAAGAGGAAGTAGGAAAGGCTTCTTATATAAGATGGGATTTAAGTTAGGACTTAATGAAAGCCAGGGAAGCTAGTAGGCAGAGATGAGAAAGAAGAGCAATCCAAACATGAGGACAGCCTGAGAAAATGCTGGAAGCTGAGAGATGGAGTGTCCTGTTTCTGGAAAAGCAAGGAGACCAATGTCACTGGTTCAAAGACTAAGGTGCAAGATGACTGGAAGGGTCGGATGGGGCTTTTCCCCTTCAGGAACTCCATTCACCAAGATTTCCCTGCTTACTATTCCTCACACATAATAATTCATTTCCCATCCACATGCCTTTGAAAAGGCTATTCCCCAAGATTCCCACAAAGTAGGCACTTAATAAATCCTAGTTAAACAATTAATTGGCATTGAGGAACATAGCACAGTCTTTCACTGTCATCTGGTGGTCAGCAGCGATGTTGCAGTTCACTGAAATGTTTAGGGCTCTGATCAATAAACCTATTCAATAAACTCCAGCGTCTCACCCATACATATGGGATCTGAGACTTATCTTTTTGCCATTTAAAGTCCTTCACATTTTGGTTACATCCTACCTTGTTAGTGTTTTTATATACTCATCTCCTTCATGTACTTTACTGTAACTACCTACTTATTACTCCCATGACTGGCACAAAGAGCCTGGCACATAGTAAGTGATCAATCAATGTTTACTGAATTGAATTGAAAGTAGGTGAGTAATTAATACTTGGTAACTAATTAATTGCCATTGAGGAACAGAGCACAGTCTTTCATTGACATCTCCTGTTCAAACAAGATACTGCAGTTTACTTAAAAGTTGAGGACAATGGGAAATACTTCAAAAGTCATCATTTAATGACATCAAATAATATCATCATTTCATGGTTATTTTAAGGCTGACATCTTGTGTATGGTCAGACATATTCCAGAGTCTACTTTTATTGGATTTTTAACCTGTGGGACAGTTTACTCCTGGGTAAGAGGAAAACAATGGAGCTAAATGAAGTCCTAAAGTTATAACAGGGAGTGAGTAATGAATTCCTTCAGTGCAAATAGGAATTCAGGTCAAATATCAATATCAAAATTACCTATGAAACTCTTCATTATAGCAAAGATCATCTGATATAGGATCAGAATTCATGGCAGTGGAGACACCACTCAGTTGGTTTCACCCTTCAATGTACCGGTTAATTTGGTAAAACATTGATATTGCCCAGTCACAAGAGCAATATTCAGAGCAAATAAATACAAAAAATATGAGTGATCTTAGCTTTGAAGGAAATTTATGAAAAATATATCAAAAGTTTGACTGAGACTTGACCATTGTGAAATCAGGCATGGAGGAAAATATTGGTACTGATGAGCCAGGCTAGTCAATTCAAAAAAACAATAACCCTGGGAGTATACAAAATCCAATAGTAAATGAGGCTACATCTGTAGTCATTGTGCTCAGTAGTAGGGCAGGAATTCCAATCCAGCTCCTGTACTTCCAAATGCTCAACGGGAGATCATCCATCTCCCACTGTTATGTTCCTTTCTAAACAAAGCCCCTCCCCTCCTCTTTCATCCTCTTCCTTTCCCTCTCCCTCCCTCACATGAACTCCTTCATTCCCTCTCTATCTGTCACCCTACCTCTGTCTCTTTCACTCTGTCTCTTTCTTTGTCTCTCTCCTTTCAGGCACTGCCAAGCTTATGTGGTGTATATTATCTTGCCTCAGTTTTCTCTCTGCCGAGGCATTCCTCTAAGACCTTCAATGAGTCCATATGATCACAGGACCCCAGATCTAGAGCTAGAAGAGATGTTAGGGGCCATCTACTTTCATCCCTCTAATTTTACAAAGAGGGAAACTAAAAACCACAGTGATCAAATGATTTATCTGAGAGAACACAGCTACTAGGTGTCTGAAGCAGGATTTGCACCTGGGTTTTGCTGATTTGAAATTCAGTGCTGTATCCACTACATCCTGCTGCCTTCTATTCTTTCATCTCTGCAATCTACTCATCATTCTAGAAGTTCTAAGACTAAAGATATAAGGAAGGATTTGTGTTTTTTATGGAAAGGAAAAATAACTTCCTCTAAATGAAAGGTTCCTCTACAAAGCACTCAGATCCTTACTGGCCTGAATTGAATTCCTTGGCTTCCTTGTCTACATAATACTCTATCCAGCAGGTGTCACTTCCTTTACCCCACCTTTACCTCTTGCTAATATGAGAAGTTTGAAAAGATTTATACAGCAGCTTAGATTATAAGATAATAACAGATATACAAATCATCATTTCAGCATCAAAGATGATAGGAATCTCCTGTAGGCATCCTATCATGTAAAAAAGTGAATCCAATAATACTCACTTATGCATCAGAGGGGGCCTAAGGTGACATGGTAGCTCTACCACCCTGTTGTTCTCAGGAAAATATTCTGTCTAGAAGAGTCTGATGGGAAAGCATCAATTCCTTCTCACCCAGCTCCATATATCTGAGGATTACCATAGGCATCAGTGTATCCAGTATTGGCATCAAAGAGCAAAACAACAGACAGCCTATAGACCTGGGTGTGGAGTCGTCAGTTCCTAGAAAACCGCCTTCTTTCTATATCTACTGTGCTAAGAAAACAGAATAATGGAACACAGGAGCCCCAGTGACCTTTGCTAACAGGTGACCAGTCATAAAACACCATATTGGCAGTGAATCTGTTATGTTTAGAAAAGAGCTGATATGAATTTCAACAGTATATTTTGTTCTACCACCCATTCCTAGATCTGGCAGGGAACAAAACATGAAGGAAACAGTTCAAGAACTTTGTCTATGGGGAAGAGATACAACAATTTGAAAAGACTTCTTAGAATCAAAAATTTGAGAAAGCGCTAAGCAGATGATGGCCAAAGAAAATCCGAGTTATAAGTTCCTTGTTCATTGGCTTCTAAATCAGTTCACTCTAGAAAAACCCCATTTGTTGAGCCCTTGCTGCCTGTCCAGCACAGAGCTAGGCTCTGTGGAAAGGGGAAGGTAGAGAATGAGACAGTGAAAGGGTGAGGATTAAGGGAACAGAACCCCCTGGAAAGTGTTGTCTCAACAGAAATAAATGGGCTTGCTCTTTTGTTCTCCTTCCCATTTCCCCTCAGCTCGAAGTCACCAAATTAGACATTGCTTTTTGATAACAACACTCCTTATTTGGACACAGGAGGAGGAAGTGGGGATTGGCAATGGGGCCTTTTTGTGATAGAATGGAAAGAGCTTGGATTTGGAGTCAAAAGAGGCATGAACACAAATCCTGCCTGGATCATTAATGATGTGTGTAACCTTGAACAAATCAATTAAGGTGTCTGAGCTTCAGTTCCCAGATCAGTAAAATAAGGTCTCAATACATAGCATCTGAGATCCCTTTCAGAACCAGATCTATATTCCTGTGTGAGACTTCAAGTAAGTCACTTCTCTCTGGGCCTCAGTTTATTCATCCATAAATTGAGTAGTTTGGACAGATAACCTCTGATATCCCTTGCAGCTCTTGATCTAAAATCTTGTGCATGACCTTGGCCAAATCACTTGTGTAAAAGGAGGGGACTGGACTACATGGTCACTGAGGTCCTTCCCATCTCTAGATCTAACTTCATATGATCTTGTGGACCCACTGAAGGCCTTAAGGGAATGACTAGGTAGAGAGAGAGCTAAAGCCACAGATATACATCCTACATTTGAAAATGTTGGTAGTGCATGAAAGAAGAAAAATGTCTTTTCTCAGAATATACTGTATCCATTGGAGAGGGATGGAGAACATAGTTCAAGGGCAATGAGAAGAATGAAAAGCCTGGGAGACAGAGTTTCTGGGTAATTAATAATGAATTTATTAATTAGGCCAGCTGATAATCAATAAATTGATAGTCAGTGTTTTCTCTCCATAATCAAAGACAAAACCATGGAGATCACTGAATGCTTACATACCTTCAGAGAAGGAGGTGTTTCTGACAGCTGAAAAAGAACCCTGATTGGTGAATAATTAATAAGGAAGTAGGATCAAAGTCTTCATCTCCTCTTGGTAAGAGCATGGCTTGATCATGAGACTCAGTCACCTCCAGCAATCAGGACAAAGGAACCCCTTTGATAGCTGCTCACATATGCCAGGGCTTTCCCTAAATGTAGGATGGAGTTCTTCTGGGGCAAGTGACTTCACTTCATCAAGGGCAACTGGGCACTCTCCTACCATCTCCTCACTTGGCTTTCTTTGCTTCCCCTTTCGCTTCCCCTTATTTTTATCCTGTGCTTCCCTGACCAAAGGCCAGAAATGAAAATGGAATAAAAGTCAAGGAGTAATCTCTCCACCTTCCATTAATTATCACCATCTTACTCATCCTGGTCTTGGCCTTTCTTGTTCTTCCTTTCTATATAACAGAGGTAAGGAGACTATTTCACAATTCCTTCATTTTCTTACCAGTCTCAGCTCCTTCTGAACTTTAGGGGGCCTGCCACTGTTGTGGAAGTATGTCGACAAGTTTTGGTATTCATGAAACAGTGTGGAAAATCAGGTAGTGTGCTGCACCTAAGGTGAGAAGAAAGGTGTGTCTGAATCCCTCCCCAGACAGTTCCTACCTGTGTGACTGTAGGCAGGTCCCTTGAACTCTCTGGGATGCAGTTTCCTAACTTGTAAGATGGAGCTAATAATACAGTAGCAGCTACCTTAGGGGTTTCTGTGAGCTCCAATGAGACAAAGTCTGTAGAGTCCTTTTCAAACTTTAAAGGACCATATACATGTGAGCTATTTATTTCTTCCCTCATATGATGAACATATCTCCTATCTGGGCTGGAACTTAAACCTCAGTCTCTGCTGATTCCATCTCCCAACTGTAAAGTGGGGACAATAATACTTGTATCTTTTACCTAAAAAGTATCTTGCTTACATTTGTGAACCCTCTAGTGCTAGAATGATGTGAGCTGTTCTCATCTTGATTCCCTATTGCCTGCCCTTTGCTGCCTTCTTCTGCCTTATAAACGGGAGGCAGCCTGGTCCAGTGGAAAGAGCCCTGGCAGCTAGGTGGTATGTAAAGAGAGGGCTAGACCTGAAGTCAGGAAGACCTGAGTTCATATCCAGCTTCAGACATGCAGTAGCTCTGTGAGCGCGAGCAAATCACATAACCTCTGCTTGCCTCATTTTCCTCAATTGTAAAAGGGGATAATAATAGTGCCTACCTGGCAGGCATGTTGTGAGGATCAAATGAGATAATATTTGTAAAGCACTTAGCACAGTGCCTGCAGCCTTCATCTACACTTCTTCCTTTCCCTTCCCTTGCTTCTTTGCCTGATCCTCTGGAGTCATAGGACTTGGGTTCCAATCCTATCTGTATAGAACATACCATGTAGAACATATGTGACAGTATGGAACTATGGGGAGATCTGGGCAGGGAGAAAGAGGAGGTCAATGAATTGGGCATGCAACTAAAAAAAACTAGAAAAATTAACATTAAAAATCCCCAATTAAATACTAAATTAGAAATACTGAAAACCAAAGGAAAGATTAATAAAATTGAAATTAAGGAAACTATTGAACTAATAAATAATACTAAGAGCTGGTTTTATGAAAAAAAAAACAATAAAATAGATAAACTCTTGGTTAATTTAATTTAAAAAAAGAAAGAAGAAAACCAAATTACCAGTATCAAAAATGAAAAGGTTGAATCCACCCCCAAGGAAAAGGAAATTAAAACTATAATTAGAAACTATTTTGCCCAACTGTATGCCAATAAATTTGACAATCTTAGTGAAATGGATGAATATTTACAAAAATATAAATTGCCCAGATTAATAAAAGAGGAAGTAAAATACTTGAATAACCCCATCTCAGAAAAAGAAATTGAACAAGCCATCAATGAACACCCTAGGAAAAAATCCCCAGGGTCAGATGGATTTAAAAGTCAATTCTATCAAACATTTAAAGAACAATTAATTCCAATACTATATAGACTATTTGGGTAAACAGGAGAAGAAGGAGTCTTTTTTTTATGATACAAATATGGTGCTGATACCTAAACCAGGAAGAGTCAAAACAGAAAGAAAATTATAGACCAATTTCCCTAATGAATATAGATTCAAAAACCTTAAATAAAATATAAGCAAAAAGATTAAAAAAATTTATCATGCCAATAATACACTACAACCAGGTAGGATTCATACCAAGAATGCAGGGGTGGCTCAATATTAGGAAAACTATCAGTGTAATCGACCATATCAATAACAAAACTAACAGAAACCACATGATTATCTCAATACTTCCAGAAAAAGCTTTTGACAAAATACAATACCCATTCCTATTAAAAACACTAGAGAGCATAGGAATAAATTGAGTCTTCCTTAAAATGATAAGTAGGCATCTACCTAAAACCTTCAGCAAACATTATATGTAATGGGGATGAACTAGAGACATTTCCAATAAGATCAGGATGAAACAAGGATGTCCATCATCACCACTGTTATTCAATATGGTACTAGCAATGTTAGCTTTAACAATACGAGAAGACAAAGAAATAGAAGGTATTAGACTAGGTAAAGAAAAAAACAAAGCTACCACTCTTTGTAAAAAAAAAAAACTTGAAATAATAAACAACTTTAGCAAAGTTGCAGGATATAAAATAAACCCACATAAATCATCAGCATTTCTATATATTACCAACAAAACCCAACAGCAAGAGATAGAAAGAGAAATTCCATTTAAAGTTACTGTAGACATTATAAAATATTTAGAAGTCTACCTGCTGAAACAAACCCAGGAACCATATGAACACAATTACAAACCAATTTTCACACAAATAAAGTCAGATCTAAATAATTGGAAAAACAGCAGTTGCTCATGGGTAGGCTGAGCTAATATAATAAAAATGACAATTCTACCTAAGCCAAATTATGATACTAATATGCCATACCAATCAAACTACCAAAAATGATTTTATAGAGTTAGAAAAAATAATAACAAGATTCATTTGGAAGAACAAAAGTTCCAGAATATCAAGGGAACTAATGAAAAGAAATGCAGGGGAAGGTAGTCTAGCCATTCCAGATCTTAAATTGTATTATAAAGCAGTAATCATCAAAACTACTTGGTACTGGCTAAGAAATAGAGGGGTGGATCAGTGGAATAGGTTAGGTATGCAAGACACAGTATTTGTCAATGACTATGGTAATCTTCTGTTTGATAAACCCAAAGACCCCAGCTTCTGGGATAAGAACACACTCTTTGACAAAAACTGCTGGGAAAACTGCAAAAGAGTATGGCAGAAACTAGGCATAGACCATCATCTTACACCATATTTTAAAATAAAGTCAAAATGGGTACAAGGTTTAGATATAAAGGCTGATACTATAAGCAAACTGGGAGAGCAAGGAATAGTTTACCTATAAGATTTATGGAGAACAGAAGAATTCATGACCAAACAAGAGACATAGAACATTATGAGATGCAAAATGGATAATTTTGATTAATTAAACTGAAAAGTTTTTTGCACAAAAAAAGCCAATGCAACCAAGATTAAGAGGGAAGTAGAAAACTGGGAAAGAATTTTTACAACCAGTGTCTCTAATAAGGGTCTTGTTTCTCACATATATAGAGAACTGAATCAAATTTATAAGAATACAAGTAATTCCCCAATTGATAAATGGTCAAAGGACATGAACAGGCAGTTTTCAGATAAAGAAATTAAAGCTGTCTATAGTCATATGAAAACATGCTGTAAATCACTATTGATTAGAGAAATGCAAATCAAAACAACTCTGAGATACCACATCACACCTATCAGATTGGAAAACGTGACAAAACAAGAAAATGATGTATGTTGGAGAAGATGTGGCAAAATTGGAACATTAATACATTGTTGTGAACCATTTTGGAGAGCAATGTGGAATTGTGCCTAAAGGGCTATAAAAATGTGCATATCCTTTGACCCAGCAATAGTATTTCTAGGGCTGTATCCCAAACAGATCATACAAATGGGAAAAGGACCCACCTGTACAAAAATATTTATAGCAACTCTTTCTGTGTTGTCAAGGAATTGGAAATAGAGAGGATGCCCATCAATTGGGGAATGGCTGAACAAGTTGTGGTATATGAATGTAATGGAATACTATTGTGCTATAAGAAATGATGAGCAGGAGGACTTTAGAAAAACCTGGAAAGACTTGTATGGAATGATGCTGAGGGAAGAGAGCAGAACTGGGAGAACTTTGTACACAGTGATAGCCACATTGTGTGATAACTTTTATAGAATTAGCTCTTCTCAGTAATGCAAAGATCTAAGACATCTCTGAAAGTCTCATGATGGAAAATGCTGTCCACATCCAGAGAAAGAACTGTGGAGTTTGAATGCAGATCAAAGCATACTATTTGCTTTTTTTTTCTTCTGTTTTGTTTCTTCTTTCTTGTGGTTCCTTTAATTGGTTCCAATTCTTCTTTACAACATGACTAATGTGAAAATATGTTTAATAGGAATGTACATGTAGAGCCTCTTTCAGATTAAAACACGCTGTCTTGGGGAGTGAGATGGGGAGTGAGATGGGGTGTCAGGGGGAGAAAAATTTAAAATCAAAAGCTAATGGAGGTGATTGTTAAAAACTAAAAATAAATTAATTAATAAAAAAAGAAAGAATGGACCTATCAGTGGTGGGGTAGGGTTGGGGTACCTGGCTTTTATTTTTTTGTGTGCAGTTTGTCTGTGGACGAAGTTACTCACTGTCATTTCTCAATGGATTCCTTGATCAATTGGGGGTTCTCTGTCCAAACTTAAGGGTTTTCCTTAAGTAATCACATGGAACCTGGGCCATGTGCTTCCCATTCAGGCAGTCATCTTGGCAGGAAGTCTGATCTATTGCTTGTAAGGTCTCTTTCTTGCTTAAACATTTGGTATTTGGAGGTCCTTTCCAGCTCTGACATTCAGAGTTCTAAGATCTCTTTCAGCTGTGACAGTCTATCATCTTAGGAGCCTCCCAGGTATGACAGTCTGTGTTCTTAGCTCCTTTTACTTTTGACATTCAGCATTCTGAAGGTGGTGTTCTGAAGGTCCCCAGGTCCCTCCAAAGCCTGTTAGAATATTTTCTGTTCTAAACATAACAGCACCACAGAGATAGTGGGCAGGGTATACCTGGGTGTGCAGGCATACTTTATTCTAGGTGCCCCAACTCTCCAAAGAAAGCCTCATTTTCTATGTTCCAACATTCCTTCTAGCTCTAACATTCTGTTTCCTCAAGTTCCTTTCAGCTCTGATATTCAGTATTCAAAGTTCCTTCCAGGTCTGATATTCTAGGACCAAAGGCCAAACCCAGGTGTGATATTCTATGTGTGAAGGTCCTATCTGGCTCAGACATTCCATTTTCTAAGTACCCTGCAGGCACTGATAGGTTCTGCTTTCTAGGGGCCCTCCAAAATTGATGTTCTGTGTTCTTAGATTACTGTCAGCTCTGATATTATGTGTTCTATTACCTCCTCCACTTGTGACAATCTATGTTCTGTAGTCCCTATCAGCACTGACATCCTGTATTCTAGTTTTCTTTCTCTGAACTTTCTGTCTCTGGCTTAAGTATTTAGGATCATATTTGACTCACAGAAGGTGTTTGGTAGGATCTCTTCTTGCTCTATTCTTGAAAACAATTTACATAAAATGGGAGATAGTTATTATCTAAATGATTGATAGAATTCATTTGTAAATCCATCTATTCCTAGAGTTTCCTCTCCCTGCATTTGGAAGTTCATTTATCACTTGTTTCATATCTTTTACTATGATTGGGCTATTTTAATTCTCTATCTTTGGTTCTTTTCATCTGGTGTTTTATGTTTTTGCAAACATTTTTATCCATTTATCAGATCTGTTGGCATATACCTGGACAAAATTGTTTCTAATAAATTTCTCCATTTTATGCTCTTTCATTTGTGCTTCTGGCATTTGATTTTCATTTAAAAAAAAATAATGGGCTCAGATTCTTATAATCTAGCCAATAGCTCACTAATGTTTAGACTCCTTAAGAGTCTGCCCAATATGACAGATGTTCTGATAAACCTTGTCTTTGGCTGAAAGAAGGCTTGGGTTGAATTCTTTCAGGCAGGACCTGCATGTTGTGATTTTGGGGTCCCAGTACCCCTGAACCTCTAACTCTCATCACTTTGCTGGCCCTACAAGGAAACTGCCCAACCCCAAGTTCTTCTCCAGCCATGACTGAAAGGTATGTAAGCCTCCTCCCTGCCTTTTCTTGCTGTGCAGTTGGGTTCGCTCTCCAAGCACCAAGGTGTGGAGCTACTTTTCAGGCAGACAGTTATGAGGCTCTCAAGCTCAGCCTGATGCTCTCAGGCTCTTGGTCCACTGGGTTGGTTCGAGGCCATGGACCTGGGTACACCTTCCACAGCATAAAAGACAAGGACGGATTCCCTATTTGGAAGTGTATGCCCAATTCTGTCAATTCTCTCGGCGCTAGGGAATTGGGGAAAACTGAAGTTGCTTTTTGGTGCCCCGAGGTTTACTTACTCCCTTCCCTCTACACCCCTGAATCCTCCTTCATGTAGGTTACAGGGAAAAGTTAGAACACCTAAAAATATCTTAGCAGATTCTGGAGGTTTTGTGATTGATCATTAAGAAGTTTTAAAACTCCTCCTTACAACCCTGGTCACTCCTCTCTCCCACTCCCTTCTCTTGAGTCAAGAGGGTATCTGTTAACCCCTCTCATAGGAGTAGAGAGTTTCACCCTTTACCCCTCACCTTTGATTTCACCCTCCCCCACCTGGGAAAGGAAGGAGGGAGAAGGGGCAGCAGCTACAGCATGGCAATGGCCTTGGGCCTTAGGGCAACCTTTGCCTGGAAGCATCACCCAGGTTCAGTACATCTTGCTCAAGGTAAAGAAGCTAGCCTCCAAACTTGGGTAAGCACACTCTTTTAAATTTGTAGTTTTAACTGTTAATGATGAGATGTTGATTCTCTGTGTAAAGTAATTTAGAAATGAATTTAACAAAATTGAAGTAACCTAATTGGTAATGGGTTTGTTTCAAGTTTCAAATTGGTGAATTTTTTTGTATCAGTTATGTCACACAACTTTTCGTAATTTGGTTACTACTAAAATAATTTACCTATTGTTGGTTACTGTTTTAATATGTAAATTTGCCAAAAAGCTTGTGTGGGTTATGGCTTGCTGAGAATCTGCAAGGATATAGACATCTCTAATGATTGGCTTTTTATACCAGGACAAATTTAAGTTTGAGATGTAAATTCTGTAAAAGTTTTTCCTAAGCTGTGATTAGTGAAACTTGCTGTGTGAGGTAAAAGCTCATAGGATTTTATTTTGAGTTGTCTGATGAATCATAATAATCTATCAATAATCAATAAGCCACCATCTGAGAGAAATGTCACAAGCTACTCAGAGAATGTGATACTGGTGGGAAGTCAGCAACAGAAAAAGTTGAGAGGACAATTTTAGCCTCAGTCTAAGATGGGATCCTCCTCGCTCAGTTTCTTCATTGTGTTCCTTTGAAAAGGAATGTTACCCAGCTGGCTATTCCTGAGTCTGCCTATGAGGTGAATTTGATACTACATGGTTGGCAAACTGAATTATGTGAATCCAAACCAAGGTAAAGATGTTTTATCTTGTCATATCTGGGCCCTGCAGTCTTTTCTGTCAGATTTGTGTCTTTCAGACTACAGGTCATTAGCCTACAGTTGGTAACAAACAGCGTGTACCAGCCAATGTCCCCCTACCATTCCCTGGATGCAGCCTGTGCTAGGTGCCAGTCAACCTCCTCTTTGGGACCCCCTCAAGGCAGGAACAGCTCTATGCCCCTTGCCAACAGGAGGAAGTTTCAGAAGTTGAGTCCTTCACCCCTTACCCCAAAAGAATTTGGGTCCCATTTGTTTGAGGGAGGAATGATAAGGATGGGATCTAGACCCTAAAAAGAAAAAACCCTGGAATCTTCCACGTGGCCAAATCTCTGGCATTTGCCTGAGGCTATAATCCCATCAACTGGCCTTTCATTGTGGCTACACCCAATCTCCCAATTCTCTGTTACCCTAAACCTACTCTAGCCCTCCATTGTCTTACCTCCCTGTGGCCCCCAGGCCATTTCCTACCCTTAATCCTAGCTAGACTCCATTCTCCCTTGGCCAAGTGGTCCAGGTCCCAGGAGTTCTGTTCACCCCAGCTTACTGGCCACTCCCATGCAGATCCTCCTTAGAGGTAACGAGGTTAAGCAAACAAAGACCAGACAGACATGAAAGGAATATTATCAGGAGGGGAATAAGCAGGGGGGCTGGTAGAAAATGGCACTAGGATATCCATGAAGAAGATGCATTTGAGGCACTGAACACTCCAAGGTCACTGTAAGATGTTAAGCATTGGTTGGCCAGGACACTAGTTCTGGGGTCTTGCAATGTGATGACATTTTGTTTCACCTCTTCCCCAGAATCTTTGTTGCTTGGTCCACCAATCCCACAAAGGAAGGTATAGCCTTTGGGGGCACAGATGGTACCAGTTCCTAAGAGGCTCTGAGTATAGATTCCCAAAGGATCAGAATGGTTGCACATTAACCATTAATTAATTAATTAATCTCTCCCAGGTGAGAGAGATGGCTTTAAGAGATCAATAAGAGTGGTGTAACTCAAAGGGGCTGTGGCATTGTGAATCAACTTAGAATTAAAGTTTAAAAAGAAGGAGCCAACTTGGAGAGTAGGGGGAAGGATGCAGTCACAGGTGCAAGTGGGAAATGCTCCCTCAGTACAATTGGTACAGCTGGCTGATGTAAAGTACCAGAGACACTTATCACTAGTCACTTCTGCATAGGTAGTGCAAGACAAAAGACCAGCAGAAACTTTTACAAGCCCCCCTCAACAGGGGTATTAACCTGTTCAGTGGCTATGGAGCTTGTCTCCTAAATAAGGGAATATTCCCTTGTGAAGAAGCAAGGTATCAACATGGAGAGAGTAGCCCAGATAGGAGCAGCCAGCATAAATGGGGTGGCAAAAAATCTCTAAGGAAGTCATGTTAGGTAGGGGAGCTTTTGCAAAGATGGCACTTCATGGGACATAAGAGTTGCCCTATGGGTGTGAGCGGCATATCCAACAATCTTGGACTGTTCCCCCCCCCGCCATGCCCCTGGCCTAATAAAGTTCTGAGTTTAACTAGGGAGTTCTTCTCCCACTTTCAAAGACCAAGTGTGCTTGAAGTATCAGGGAGAAGGAGGAAAGGATTAGCATTATCATTGTCAGCTCAGAGGGAAATTATTCCAAGAGGGAGAGAAAGGGCAATTTCTCTGGAGGAAATTAAAGATGGTTATGGCAAGGAAAAAAAAAAAAGAGGAGGAGGGCATGTATAATTTAAACTCTTTTTATCCACCTGTCTGTTGGAAGCAGCCAGGGCTTTTCTAAACAGTAGTTTGAGGTCCTCCAATGGTCCATAGGTATATTCTGGAGTCTCTTGGTGGGGGGGTGTGTGAAAATCAAGAGGTGATGCTGGTTCAATCCTAGAATTATGAGTCCAGCCAAGGAGGCCCTGGAGTTTTACTGCCACTGGGGTGGTAAGTATGACTCAGTAGGGTCATTTCCAGTTGACATCTACTTGTTCTCTATTCTGTATTTGATTTCTGGTGTTTGAGTATAAAATAAGAAAAATAAAATAAAATAAAAAGAATAAGAGCAATTCCCCAGTTGATAAATGATTAAAAGATATGAAGTCAGTTTTCAGTTAAAGTAATCAAAGCTATGTGAAAAAAGTCTAAATCACTACTGATTGGAGAAATGCAGATTAAAAAAAAATTCTCACCTACTTCCACACAAAATGGTATAGCATCCATATTTTTATTTTTTTGTTTTGTTTTCTAAGGCATTTGGGGTTAAGTGACTTGCCCAAGGTCATGCAGCTAGTAAGTGTCAAGTATCTGGTCTGAGACAGGATTTGAACTCAGGTCCTCCTGACTCCAGGGCTGGTGCTCTATCCACTGCACCACCTAGCTGCCCCCAGCATCCATATTTTTAATGGAGAAGTTAAATGAGTTACAGGAGAAAATTGACAATAAAACTATCCTAGTGAAGGACCTCAACTTTCCCCTCTCAGAACAAGATAACTCGAACCAAATCTAAAACTGTATTATAAAATGTCAATCATTAAAATTATTTAGTACTGGATAAGAAATAGAGTTGGACATCAATGCAATAGGTTAGGAACACAAGACACAGTAGTGAATGACTATAGATATCTACTACTTGATAAAGCCAAAGACTCTAGTTTCTGGGATAAAACCCATTCTTTGACAAAAACTGCTGACAAAATGGAAAAACAATATTTCAGAAACTAGGTATAGACCAACATCTTATAATGCAGACAAAGATAAGGTCAAAATGTGTAGATGATTTAGACATAAAAGGTGATACCACAATCAAATTATGAGAGTAAGGAATAGTATACCTGTAGCTATGGAGAAGAGAAGAATTTATGATTAAAGAAGAGACAGAGAGGATTCTTAAATGAAAAATGGGTAATTTAATTTATGTCAAATTAAAAAACATTTGCAGAAACAAAACCAATGCAACCAAAAGCAGAAGGAAACAGGAACATGAGAGACATTTTACAGCCAGTGTTTCTAATAAAAGTCTCATTTCTAAAATATTTGGAACTCAAAAATGTAAAGACAAATGTTAAAATGGTTTTACATGTAATTGAGGAAAATAAAAAAAACTAAGAAAATATTTAATAAAAAATATAAGTGGACCTTCCACAGACCCTTTACCTGATGTAAATTTACCTGGGGATGTGTGAAAAGGTCAAGAGGGAGGCAGTAAGGGGTTTTGCCCCCATGGAAGAGGAGCTGACACACAGTTCAAGGACACATGGGGGCTGGGTACAGAGATGCAACAGCAGGCGGAAGAACAAGGCAAAGGCCTGGCTGGAACTCAAAGGAAGAACAAGCTGGCAGGCAGATACATGGGGGCCAGACACTGAAATATTCAGGAGAGAACAGACACATGTTACCCCAACTCAGATGGACAAAATACTAAAAAGCAGGCACCAAACTCTCTGGTGGGTAGGCAGACTGAAACAAAGGTCTCATCTCTCAGCACTGGAGGTTTCAAGCCAAACCCTGATCCAGCAGTGGTGGTGGCTGTCTGTCTGTAGCTCTGATCTTCTGATTCCACTTGGAAGATGTCTGAAGGGTTTTTGTTTTTGTGGGTTTTTTTGGGGGGGTGTGGGGATTGGGGATAGGAGCTGAAAGAACACTAAGCCAAGGGGCAGGAAGAGAAAGAGATCCCAGTACTGTATAGTAAAGTTTACATGGTTGTTTTTTTTTGGGGGGGGGAACACAGATTTCTTATAGAATTCCTTACATAAAGTCCAATTAGAATAATGTGAATATACATAAAGCAATATTTCTCTGTAGTCCTTTCTATTCCCATTCAGTTTTCTCCAGAGGTCTTTCATATCTTTTTAAAAATTCTATTCTGATTTCTAATCCATTTTACTACTTCCATTTTATGAGTGAGTTCATCCCATTCACACAGTTATGATGACTAGTATTTCCCTCCATCCTATTTTCTTCTGTTTCTGCTTCTCTCTTTCTCTCTTTTGATCCTGTCCCTCTTCTAATGCCTGTTTTGCATAGGACCACTGCCTTCTTTTGTCTGCCTACCTTTTATCACTACTTTTTCTTTCACTTATTCCCTTATTCTACTTACCTGTAGGGTAAGATAAATTTCTATGACCAATTGAGTAAATACATATTTTCCTATTTGAACCAATATAGATGCGAGAGAGGTTCAAGCATTGGCTGCCCACTCCTATTTCCTCAATCATTTTCTGCTGCAATATAAAAACTCTTCCTTACATGCCAATTTTATATGAGACTATTTCCCCCATTCTTTCTCTCCTTTCTACCTTCTCCCATGGCATCTGTATTTATCACCTATCTATTTGTTTTACATCATCCCCACCTGATTGGCTCACTCCCAAAACCCTATTTCTAGGCAGAATCCTTCTACCTGCTCACATAATGATAAAATTCTTGGAAGATATGTGTATCATTTCCCCTTACAGAAAAGTACATAGCTGAACCTTATTGAGTGGCTTATGATTTCTCTTTCATATTTACCTTTTAATGCTTCTTTTGAGTCTTGTATTTGAAAGTCCCATTTTCTCATCATCTCTCATCTTTTCATCAGGAAGGCTTCAAAGGCTTATATTTCATTAAATACCCATTTTCCCCTCAATGTGTTTCTGTAGGGAACAAATCTGTAGTTCCCAGAAAGAGTGTCTCCTGCCACAGGTATCTTTTCCTCTGAGTCTTCAGAGAGTAGATGTGCTTCCCCAGAGAGCAAGCCTGTAGTAAGTGGAATGTTCTCAGAGCATGTGTCTTCAGCCCCAAATGTCTTGTCTGCTGATTATTCAGAGGCTAGATGTGGTTCCCTAGAAAGCAAGGCTGTAGTAAGTGGAATGTTCTCAGAAAGACTGTCTCCTGCCACAAGTATCTTTTCCTCTGAGTCTTCAGAGAGTAGATGTGCTTCCCCAGAAAGTAAGCCTGTAGTAAGTGGAATGTTCTCAGGAAGACTATCTCCTGCCACAAGTATCTTTTCCTCTGAATGTTCAGAGAGTACATGTGCTTCCCCAGAAAGTAAGCCTGTAGTAACTGGAATGTTCTCAGAAAAACTGTCTCCTGCCACAAGTATCTTTTCCTCTGAATGTTCAGAGAGTAGATGTGCTTCCCCAGAAAGTAAGCCTGTAGTAAGTGGAATGTTCTCAGAAAGACTATCTCCTGCCACAAGTATCTTTTCCTCTGAGTCTTCAGAGCAGATGTGCTTCCCCAGAGAGCAAGCCTGTAGTAAGTGGAATGTTCTCAGAGCATGTGTCTTCAGCCCCAAATGTCTTGTCTGCTGAATGTTCAAAGGCTAGATGTGCTTCCCCAGAGAGTAAGCCTGTAGTAACTAGAATGTTCCCAGAGTCAGTGTCTCCTGCCACAAATACCTTTTCCTCTGTGTATTACATAGTTGTGTTGACTGCTTTTCCTTCCTAAAACAAAAAAATACCATTTGTAGATTACATGAATCTCAGGGAGAAGAACAGAGAGAGGGAGGGCTGTGTGGGATATTGTGATGTAAGAAATGGAAAACATCAATGATTTTTTTTTTAATGAGGTCAAGAATCTAAAGGGTATTAATGGAGAGATGGGAAGGGGTTTTGGATGTGCAGAGTGATTCCTTCCATCTCTGCAGTCTCATGATCAGGGCTTGGAGTGAGATGTCCAGTGCTGAGAGAGGAAACTTTTGGCTGCTATGCCCATTTATCCACGGGTCTGGCATCTGCCTCTCTATCTTCTGTCCATCCAAACTCAGGTAACATGTCACTTTTCTTGGTGCATTTGTTACAGTCTGTCCTCTTCTGTCTGTGGCTGTGTCTGGCCTCCACATGTCTGTCCCCTGCATGTTCTTCTTGGTGCTGGCCAGGCCGTCATCTGACTAACCTCAACACCCACCTCATCCTCCTCCTGTGTCTCTGTCCCTGGTCCCTAGGTGTCATTAAACCACCTCCAGGCCCCTGCCCTTCACAGGCACATGATTCCTTCCTGCCTCCCTCACTCCTTTTGCCCACAAGTCAATGGGCAAATTCACATTCCTTTGAAATTGCTCTACTTAGAGCTTTGTCCAATGGTCCACTTACAGAAAGCAAACACTGTCTGTAGCTGATAAAGAAAAATAACAGATGGCATAAATAGAAAGAAGTATGGCAGAAATTTGATAGGAGATCAACACCTCAAACCACATATCAAATTAAAATATAAGAGAATACATGAATTAGATATGATAATGAAAATAATAAAGTGATTAGTGATGAAAATTATAAGTGAGAGACATCTATAAGAGATATAACATAATTAGTAATAATTACTCTTCTTAGACCTACAACTCATTAATTTATTCATTCAATAGCTATAGATTAAGTTCCTCTTGTGTGCTGGGCAAATAGAAAGACCAGCGGCCTAATTGAGCAATAAACAAGCATTTCTTAAGGACCCCCTGCATAACAGGCAGTGTGCTAGGTTCTGGTGATACAAATACTATTAAGGAATCAGTCCCTAACCACTAGAAGCTTATGTCATTCTAATGAGACAGAAAATACATAAAAGTTTGTAGAAAATAAACACAAATAAAGGCAAAATACAAATCACTCTGGGAGCAAAGCCACTAGCATTTGGAATTAGGATAGGCTTCATGGAATAGGTAATGCTTGAACTGTGAAGGAAGAGAGGGATTCTCTGAGGCCTAAGGATAGAGCTTCAGCTTCAGAATCAGGAAGGCTCAGAGTTCAAGTACTGCTTAAAATCCATGCTAGCAGCATGACCACAGTCAATTCACCTAACCTCTTAGTTCCCCAGACAACTCTGTAAATCACAGACACATTCAGATGCATTGTCAGTTGTACTGAGAATGCAAGAAAGATGCAAGAGTGTTTAGCCTGGAACATTCTGGCTTGCTTTCGCCCAAGGTCACATAGCCAGTAGAGGAAATAGAAGATATAACCTCACATTAGAAAAAAGAAAATGAAGAAGCCATCAATGGACTCCCTAAGAAAAAAATCCCCAGAATGAAAAGGATTTATAAGTGAATACTACCCAACATCTAATTAAAAATTAATTCCAATACTTATAAACTATTTTGGGAAATAGGCAAAGGAGAAGTGCCACCAAATTCCTTTTATAGCACAAATATTGTATTGTTCTCTATGCCAAGAAGAACCAAGATAGAGAAAGAAAACTATAGACCAATTTCCCAAATGAATAGTGATACAAAAGTTTTAAGTAAAGTACTAGCAAGGAGATTACAGCAATATATTACTAGGGTCATACACTTTGACCACCTGGGATTCATACCAAGAATGCAGGGCTAGTTCAACTTCAGGAAAACTATCAATACAAGTAACCATATAAATAATCAAACTGACAGTAGTCATATGATTACATCAAGAGATTTAGAAAAACTTTTTGACAAAATACAGCACCCATTCCTAGGGGAAAAAAACACTGGAGGCCACAGAAATAAATGGAGCTTTCCTTAAAATGATAAGTAGTATCTCTCTAAAACCATTAACAAGGGTTATCTGTAATGGGGATAGCTAGAAGTTTTCCCAATAAGATCATGGGTGAAAGAATGATGCCCATTATCACCACTATTATTCAATATTATATTGAAAATATTAAGTCTAGCAATAAAAGAAGAAAAAGAAATTGAAGGAAATAGAATAAGCAATTAGGAAGGAAATCAATCTCTCTAGATGATATGAAGCTATACTTAGAAAATCCTAGAGAATCAACTAAAAAACTAGTTGAAATCATTAACAACTTTAACACAGTTGCAGAATATAAACAAAATTAACATGAATCATCAGCATTTCTATGTATTACCAACAAAGCCCAACAGCAAGAGATGGAAAGAGAAAGTTCATTTAAAATAACTTTAGATATTTAAAATACTTTGGAGTTGACTTGCTAGGATGACCTAGGAACTTTTGAGCACAATTACAAAACACATTTTCCCACAAATAAAGTCAGACCTAAACAACTGAGAAGTTCTTGGTTCTTCATGGGTAGGCTGAGCCAATAAAAATAAAGATGATAATTCTACCAAAATTAATTTACTTGTTTGGGTTATACCAATCAAACTACCAATAAATTATTTTATTGAGCTAGAAAAAATCATAACAAAATTCATCTGGAAGAACAAAAGGCCAGGAATATCAAGGGAATTAATGAAAACTAATGTGTAGGAAGATGGCCTAGCCATACCAGATCTCAGACTGTATTCAAAGTGGTAATCATTAAAACTATCTGGTACTGGCTAAGAAACAGAGTGGTATGTCAATGAAATGGATTAGGTAGACAAGACACAGTAGTAAATGGCCATAACTATATAGTAATTGATAAACCCAAAGATCCTTGCATTTTGGACAAGAACTCACTAGTTACTCAAACCGGTGGGGGAAAAATTGGAAAAGGGCATGGCAGAAACTAGGTATAGACTGAAACCTTACATTGTGTACCAATGTACTCTGCTCAAAGTAATATAAAGTTTGATCCCATAAACCTCCCAAGATATCTTGGAGTTTGGGAACCAGATTTTTTCTTCTCTTCCCTACTTATATATTTTATCATTTAAAAAAATACATGGAAAAATTAACTCTTCTGTCACATCTATTTTCATTTATGATTTTTTGAAATACAGCTTTGGAAAACCAGGCTTTCATAAAGCCCATTTGGATTCAAATGGATGTAGTTTAATATGCCTTAAACTCAAATTGCTCTAGCTCTCACTGAGTGGCTAATAATAGGCACTGGCCTAAGCCTCACTTGCTGGGTTTTGATGGCTCAGAGTGAGTGTAAATAGCAATTGTTTCTGTTTTGGACAAAAACCCAAAGGGTCTTCCCCTCCCAGATTGATTTTTTTTTGAGCAGGCAAAGACAGGCATCTTTTGATTCATTTCTTACCTACTCTTAAATCACTTAATGGTGTTGCCTCAGAGAAAAAGAGGCCGGATAAGACCTTAGCTTAAAAAATCTAAGATCTCCCAATGCATTTAGGGCCATGTCCAGTCATCCTAACCTATATCTTGCCACTGGACTCAGATAACTCTGGAGGAGAGTGTGAGGCTGATGACTTTGCATAGCCCTGCTTCACTTAAATTCAATTCACTTGGAAGTCAAGACATCAACCTCCTGATGTCATTGGTCCTCTTCCAGAACAAAGGATGAACAACACAACAATAACAACAAGGCAAGATCAAAATGGGTACATGATTTAGACATAAAGGGTGATACCATAAACAAATTTGGAGAGCAAGGAATAATTTTTATTTGCCAGATCTATAGAGAAGGGAAGATTTTACTACCAAACAAGAGATAGAGAACATTACAAAATATAAAATGTACAATTTCAATTGTATTAAATTTGAAAGGTTTTGCACAAAAAACAATGCAACACAGATTAGAAGGAAAGCAGAAAGCTGGAAACATTTTTAACAACCATCTTTGATAAAGATCTCATTTCTCAAATATGGAGAAAATTGCATTAAATTTATAAAGATACAATGTATGCCCCAATTGATAAATGGTCAAAGGATATGAACACATTGTTTGCAGATGAAGAAAGCAAAGCTGTCTATAGTCATAGGGAGAAATGCTCTAAATCAGTATTGAATAGAGAAATGCAAATTAAAATAACTCTGAGGTACCACCTCACACCTATCAGATCAGCAAACATGAAAAAAAAGGAAAATGATAAATGTTGGAGGGGATGCGGTAAAATAGAGACACTAATGCACTGTTTCATGGAGTAGTGAACTGATCTAACCATTCAGAGATCAATTTGAATCTATGCCCAAAGTGGTATAAAACTGTTAACACCCTTTGATCCAGCAATAGCAGTCCTAAGTCTACATTCCAAAGAAGCCAAAAGAGGGGGAAAGGACTTATTTGTACAAAAATACTTTTAACTGCTCTTTTTATGGCATCAAGGAACTGGAAATTGAAAGGATGCACATTAGTTGGGGAATGGCTGAACAAGTTGTGATATATGAATTCAATAAAATATTACTATGTTACAAGAAATGATGTGCATCCCAATTTTAGAAAAACCTAGAAAGACATATATGAACTGATGCAAAATGAAGTGAATCGAATCAGGAGAACATTTTACACAGTAACAGCAATACTATATGATGATCAACTGTAAATGACTTACTTAGCTATTCTCAGCAATACAATGATCCAAGACAATTTCAAAGGACTCATGATGAAAAATGCTATCCAACTGCAGAGAAAGAACTGATGAAGTCTAAATGCAGATCAAAGCATGCTCTTTTTCACTTTCTGTATTTTTTCATGTTTTTTTTTGCCTTTGGATTTATGTGTCCTTTCACAACATGACTAAAGAGATAACATTATGTTTTGTATAGTTGAACATACCAGATTGCTTACTGTCTCAGGGGGGAGGGAGGTGAGGGAGGGAGAGAGAAAATTTGGAACTCAAAAATTTTTAAATGAATGTTAAAAATTCTCTTTTATATGTAACTGGGGAAAAAATAAAATATTATTGGAAAAAATCCATATGTTGTCCTCAGATTTCCCTGTCAGCTTTGGTTTCCATAATTTACATAAATCCTGAGAGTTAGTAAGGACCACAGGAGCCATCTCATCCAATCTAGACATGAAAGGAATTTCCAGTATATGAGACAAATGGTCATTCAGCCTTTCCTTGAATACCTCCAAGGAGAGGAAACCTACTACCTCTTCAAGGCATCTCACTGCACTTTTAGAGAATCCTCACTTTTAGGAAGCTGTGCCTGACTTCAGGCTGAAATGGGCCTCTTCATAACTTCCAACTATTATTCATGGTTCTGATCTCTGGAGACAAGAACAGCAAGTCTAATCCTTTATCCATATAACAGACTTTTGATTTTTGACAATTGATGTCCCAGGTTTCTCTGAAACACTTCATTTAGGCATTTCTCATGGTGTGATTATATTCCATTATATTTATGTAACATAATTGTTTAGACATTCTGCCAACTTAAAGACACCCCACTGGTCTCCACTTTATGACTACAACAACAAAAATATTATAAATATTTTTGCACATGCAAGTCTTTCCCATTTTCCTTTGATCTTTTTAGGGTATAGGCCTAGTTGTGAGGTAGCTGGGTCAAAAGAGATGCTTAGTACCTTGGAACATAACTTTAAAATTGATTTTCAGAATGGCTGCACCAAGTCATAGCTGCACCAACACTTTATTACTGGACCTGTTTTTGCCACAGTCTCTCCAACAACTGTCAGTTTTCTTTTTTTGTTGTTATTTTACCAATAAGTTCATAAAGGGTAATTAGTTGTTCTCTTAACTGTATTTCTACTTATTTTCGGTGTCAATGCTCTATTACTCATGGTTATGAAGGAGAACTTTAAAGTTGCTTTAATTTGCATTTTCCTAATTATTAGTAATTTTGAACATTGTTCTATATGTTTGTGGATAGTTTAGATTTCTTCCTATGAAAACTACATGTTAATATTCTTTGACCATTTTTCTGTTGCAAAATTCCTCTTATGTTTGTGACTGAGAATCACTTCTCTGAATGCCTTACATATCAGGGAAACTTTCTGCAAAGATTTTTTCCCATTCACTGGTGCTTTTCTAGTTTTACCTGCCTTAATTTTCTTTTTAGAAAAACATTTGAATTAATTTAAATGAAAGTAATTTAAATGATGATTTATACCTCCTAAGATCCTTCTTTGTTCCTGAACTCTTCCTCTATAGATGAGAAAGGTAAGTTTTCAATTCTAGAATTTGTTTATAATATCTCCCTTTTTGTCTAATTCATGTATTCATTTGGAGCTTTTCTTGGTTTATGTTGTGAGATGTCGATCTATATCTAATTTCTTCCATACTGCTTTTCAGTGTTCTCAGAAGCGTTTGTTGAAAAGTCAGTCCTTACCCCCAGTAGTTATGGTCTTTGAACTTCTGGAACACCAAACTACTAGGTTCATTGGCTTCTCACACTATGCCCAGATTGCCTCTCCTCTATCACAAACTCTAGGGTCTAATGGGCACTTCCTCTAAGCATTTCCATCATTTCTATTCTAGCAACCAGTTCATTCCTATTACTGAAAATCTGATCCTGAATAATAAGTCCATGAACATACATTAAGCACGTTCTATGGGCCAGGCATATTGCTAAGTAAGTACTGAGGATACAAAGAAAAGCAAAAGACAGTCTCTGCTGTGAAGGACCTCAGTCTAATGGGGAAGATAACATGCAAACAACTATGGAGAAACAAGCTGTGGACAAAATAAAGTGGAACTAATAAGCAGCGAGAAGGGGATAGAATTAGGGAGGAGGATCAAGAAAGGCTTCCTGCAACAGGTGGAATTTTATCTGGGGTGAAGGATGCCAAGGAAGACAAGAGATAGAGATGAAGAGTGAGAGAATATCAGGTATGGGGACAACCAGTGACAATGCTCAGAGTCAGGCAATAATGCCCTTTTCCCTTTGCTGTTTCCTGCACTTCATAAAGGATCAAATGATCACTAATGAAATTATTAGAACTTATTAGCTAGAAGGCTGAGTAGATGAAGCATTCAATTGAACTCTCCCAACACTCCTCAAAGAACTTTAAAATAATGCCTCTCATCAAATTCTCCAATGGAAGAGCCAACAAAAGGTCATGTTGAGACATTCTCCCAAGCCCAAGACAACTTGGTAGGTTGCAAGGAGAGATCTGTAGCACAGGGGTGGAGGCTGCCCTGGAGCCCATGTATATGAAACACTAGTGGTGGGACCAGGCGGTGGAGCGAAAAGGAATACTATTTAAATCAGTTAGTACTGATGACTTTGATTTAATTCTTCTTTGATTGTAGGATTAAGGTCCTTTCTTTAGGAAAAATCAGCTCTAACAGCTATGCCAAACTAACAAATGTATTCCCTTCAGTCTATGTTACTTATAGATTTAGTGAATAGATATATTGAAAAGACTTAATCATTTATTAGCAGATAATTTAGAGTAAGACATATATCATTGTAGGAATAAAATAATCATAGGATTAGAAGACTCTTCATAAAAGCTAAGTTCCCCTTTCTGGCAGCTGAGGAAAGAGGGGTTGACAACAGGATAAGTTCCTTAGAGTTGAGTAGTGTAATCTTCTAAGGTTTGGCTTCCCTTTCTAGCATGTACGAGACTAGTGGGAGGGGAGGGACTGCTAACTACAAACCATATATTCCTCTTTCCCAGTCTTAGTTCAAACTGCAGGTCCTTTGAAAGGAAACTTTCTGGTTACAAAATGCTTCAGCTGTGGGGCAAGGACTTCTGGGATAATCTCACTTGGACAGCTAAATGTTGCCAACAGTACAAATTTGGGTTAAGAAAGCCTGAGAAAAGCAAACTGGTCAGTTGAGCTGCCTTGTCCAACTGAATTATGTTCAGACAAGTTTCCCTAGATTGCTGTATTTTTATTCCTCTTTTCTATTATAAAAATAAGCTCTGAAATCACTACTTTGTTGCTAATTACTGAGAAATTTGTTGACCTGACTTAAGGGGAAACTGTCAACCATTACTGTGAAATCATTATTTATTTACTTGGAAGCTTTGTTCCTCAGAATTATTTTCTCTTTCAGAAAATTAATTTTAATGGTCACAAGCAGCAAAAGCTTTGGGATCTCTCAAGGCAGAGACAATAAGGGGATCCAGCAAGTGGTTAAAAAGAGATGGAGACCCCTGTGGTAGCACTAGACACAAGAGTGGAAGCTGTTTGGACACTCCATTGCCTATACAGACTTCTGGGTCACAGTTCAAAGGCAGAGAGGAGCACTTTCTGACAAGAGGGAGCAGGGACCCTGAGTAGCAGTATATTTTTTTGCCTACAATGCATCAGGGAATACAGAATACTGAAGTAACACTATCTTAAAAGAAAAAAAAATGAACAAGGCATAAATGAGTTCCCTAGTAAAACATTCCCAGGACCAGATTGATTTGAAAGTGAATTCTACTAAACATTTAAAAAACATTTCATCCCCAATATTATATAAACCATTTGAAACAGCAGGTAAAGAAAGAACCCTATCAAATTCCTTTTATGGCACAAATATGGTTTTCATACCTAAATAAGGGTCTGGAAATATACACCCACTAATATATTCATGGTGGATCTGTGAAATGTCACATCCATTTTGGAAAATAATTTGGAAATATGCAAAGAAAGAAAAAAATGTCCAAAGCCATGAAAAGAAAGACTCCATTACACCCCAACAAAGGCATTAATAGGAAAAAAGTCCCCATATACTCCAAAATAATGATAACATCACTTTTTATGACAGCTATGAATTGGAAACAAAGTAGATACTCATCAACTGGGGAATGACTAAACAAGGCTTGGAACATAAATGTCATGGAATACTGCTATCATGCTGTAAGAAATGATGTGTGCAATGAATACAGAGAAGTATGGAAAGATCTTTGTGTACTGATGCAAAGTGAATTGAGCAGAGTGAAGAAAACAGTACATATACACAGTAACTACAACAATTTAAATAGAAAAAATGACACACAAAAAATTAAAAGTACCTATAACAAAATGTTAAAGATCAAGCGACTGAAAAGGAAACATGAGAAGATAACATCACCCTACTCCATCCAGGAGATGAGAGGTCCACAGGTGTTACACATGGCACACCTTGTCCTGAATTCATTGAACAGATGTGCTTACTTTTCTTTTTCTCCCTAAAACACAAAATACAATTTGTTGCATGGCATGGCTATTGAGGATGGGGAGAAGGAGAGATACATGGGATGCTGTGGTGATGTAAGAAACAGAAAACATCAATAAAAAATTTTTAAAAGAGGTCAAGTATCTCAAGGGAAGTGATGGAGGAGGGGAAGGAGGAAAGAAAGGGGTTTGGAGTTAGTAGCAGATCTCAAACTATACTCCCAGGTTTAGTGATCATGAACACAATTGTTGCTGTTGTTTCATCATGTCTGACTTTTCCTGACCCCATTTAGGGTTTTCTTGGCAAAGATTTTGGAATGATTTGCCATTTCCTTCTGCAGCTCATTTGACAGATGAGGAACTGAGGCAAACAGGGTTAAGTGATTTGCCCAGAGTCATAAAACTAGAAAATGTTTGAGGCCAGATTTGAACTCAAAATGTGAGTCTTCTTGTCTTCAGGCCCTGTAGAATATCTAGCTGTCCAGAAAACAATTTGAACTTGTCAAAAATTTAAAAATTTATCAATGGAAAAGATTATGTATGCAATGTACAGAAGCAAAAAAATAAAAATAAAATAGTGTTTAATAAATCCAAAGACAGAAATTGCAGGGGAGGGTGTATGGGAGGACCCACTTTATGATTAAAAAAAAAAAACAACAGATGGGATAAGGGAAGAGTAGTTTGGCAAAAATTTGATAGGACATCAACACCTCACACTATCTATCAAATTAAACTACAAATGGATACATGTATTAGGTGTAAATGGGGAATCAATAGCAAATTAGAGGATCAAGGAGGAAATTACTTTTCACATGTATGGATGGGGAAGAGGTTATGACAGAACAAACAATAGAGAGAATCACAAAAAATAAAATGGATGATTCTGCTTCTATAAAGTTGAAATGTTTTCGTACAAACAGATCAAATGCAGTTAAAAGGAGAAGGGTAACAGTTAAGTGAGGAAAAACGTCTTTGCGGTAAAGTTCTCTAAGGACTGTGGCATATGCACGATATTAAAGAAACTGATTCCAGATTCTAAGATTAAGAGCCGTTCCACAATAGGTTAAAGGTTATGAACAGGAAATTTTCAAAGGAAAAAATTCAAGTTATAAATAGCCCTATGACAAAATTCTCCAAATCCCTCATAATGAGAGAAGCACACATTAAAACAATTCTTTTCTTTCAGTCTGTAAATCACAGAGATCCACGGGTTCAGAAACAGTCCCCTGTTTCTGTTCCACAACAAAGCACATGGAAATGCCGCTTTCACCAGGTGCTGATTGTAACCAGAGCAAAATCACAAATATACCATATAACTAAAGGACACCAAACAAAAGGAATGTTATGGAGAAGGGGAGGGGATGAGCTCCTAGACTCCCCTCTCTCCCCAGTCACCAGGGTAAGCCAAGGATGGGAGGAAGGTAGGAAGACAGGACAGAAACGTCCACCAGAGGAGGGAGTGTTCCCAAAGGCTTCTCCCTGCTGGCCTTCGCTGCATCCCATCCCACCTCATGATCCCGCAAGCCCCTAGCCCTCCAGACAGAGGCCTGGGCAGGCAGGAAGCCACAGGCAGCAACAGCCCTGAAGAAGAAGGCACACACAGGTTCATCCGTGAACACATAAACCCACACAAACACACACACACCAACACGCACTCACATACACACACACACACACACACACACACACACACAGATGATCCTACCTACATACACAGCATAAGCATAAACTAAGGTATTGATACGCCCAGGAACTTCCACCCAGTCTTACACACATCCTCCCGGGCACTAAGCGAAGTCAACTGAGGAGGGGAGGGCGGGCTTCACAAAAATATTGGGGGAGCAAGGAAGAGAATAAAAGGAGATGAAAGGGAGAGGCTGAGGCAGGGAAGGGGGCTCTTACCTCACTCACACCCACTTAGGCACTAGCAGGACCCTCAGGATCCGTCAGTCTAGGAGATGAGGGTAAGATGGGGGTAATGGAGGGAAAAGGGTAGGAGGGGGAGGGGAAGAGAAGTGGGTGAGGGGTGCGGAGATCTGGAGCTGCTCGTGCCACTTCTATCCTCCTACAGAGACAAACTTCAACTCAATAGAAGGTGGGAGGAGGGGGCACTGTGACGTCACTTCAGGGCGGGGCTAATCTCCCAGAGCAGAGGGGGGAAGGGAGGGGAGAGGAGAGGGGGCTCTGTGACATCGGGCCCAGAGCAGTGGGGACGCCCCACCCCAAACGTTGCTCTCAGCCCCCATCACCCGAACTGGTTAGGGGAGCGGGCCGCAGGGCATCCTCCACCTGGAGATTGGCCCGGGGCTCACCAGGGTCCCAGCTTTCTGAGGGCAGGCTGCTGGGGCTGGGGGTGAGGAGCAGCTGCTGAGCTCAGCTTGGGGTTGTGGAGCGTCGGACCGTTTACGGAAACTGGGAGAGGGAGGACAAAGAGGGGAAGGGGGAGGTCGAGGGAGGAGTGTCCTGGGCTCCACAAAAGGGAAGAGCACAGTAGTTGCAGCAGCATCTGCAACGCAGCAGCCTCTGGGACTTGTATTTCTCACCATCCCTAGAGCAGAGGAGGAAAGAGGGGAAGGGGCAGATGTCAGCCTCCTTTCTTCAAGCAGGAGGAGACAAAGATCAGGCTGGGACGTGGAGGGACAGGGGGGCACCCAAGGAGGCACACGCTTCTACAACCCCCCCCCCCCCGCTGTTTATGTGTGAGTACCCTTGTCTAAATCCTATATAATTCCAGAACCCAGTGAAGAGGGAGCCACACCCTCCTTTCTGGCTCAGTCTCCTCTACCCAGGGACTTAATTTCTTTCTAAAACTATTTCAGATTTGGGGTTTTATCCTCTCCAACTCCAGCCACCTGCCACTAGTGAATTGGCATAGAGGATAGACAACTGGAATTGGAGTCACAAGACCTAGACTGAAGTTCTGCCGTACTAATGGTGTGACCATAGGCAAGCCACTTAAACTCTCTAAACCTCAATTTCCATATCTGTAAAATGGGGGTGATAATACTACTGAGTAAATTATAGAGTGGTTGTAAAGTTCAAATGAGATGTTTGCAAAGTGCTTTTCAAACCATGAAGCACCATAGGAATCTATTATCATTATTATTCGTCTCTGATAGTCTTTTTGGTGGAGTTTACATATCATGCTATTGATTCTTTTCTGTTTAGTGTACTTCAGATCATTGCACAGGATCACTGACTTTTGTAACATTAAAAGTATTGGAATCTTAACTCATCTGCCTCAGGCTCCATGAATACATCTTTAGGACAATTCTAGGAGGAAAGAGGACTGTGAGGATGGCATGTTCCTCAGGCTGTTCCCACATGGTTCTTCCCCCTAGGTCTCTATATGTTGCAAGCTTTTCATCCATGCAGCTTAGAGATTAGGAATGCTTGGTGTGCTATTAAAACATTGTTCTTGATTTGTTATGGATCTTTATTATGACTAGGAGATGGGGGCAATAGTTTTGTTCCGTGACATCAATCCAGTTCCAGTACAAATTATTTTTGAATTCTCTAGGATATCGTGAGGTCTGCGTTGTAATATGAATATCTGTCATCTGTTCACTTTTGAAAGATATTCAACTTCTGATGGATTATTCCAGCCACCAGTTCATGTCTTGCTAAATATTCATTAAGTACTAATGTTTTACAGCCTGCACTGAAGTGTTGCTCAGTTTCTACCATTTCCTTCCACAGTTTGTGATGTTTGCTAAATCTGGGCTTCTTAAGAACAATCCATAATTGCTGCCAACAGTGAACTGATGTGAGATTGCCATCAGAAATCCCCTCCATTTCTATAAACAAACTCATATGACTGGTATGTGTTCAGTGGTTCTCTGTACACACATTGTAGGTTGAATTCATGTGGAATTTCATCTATGGAGTGCATTTGGACTCCACTCTTGGATCTTTGTTATTCTATAGGATTCTCTGAGATACTGGACACTTTCACATACACTGGACACATCCAAGGATGTGTATCCATTTACTTTTAAAAAACCTGACTTGTACTATTGCTAGGTGAAGTGTTACATATCTTTGTTCCAAAAGTATTTCTGTCAGTTTTTATACTTGTTTAATATGTGCTTTGAAAATATCCCTCAATCCTCTCCCTCCTTTTTAATGAGGAAGTGTTGACCTCTGTGTTTCATTATTGGGTACATTTTTGTTAGGATACTTTGCAAGTCTGTTCTTGTGCATTTTTGCAGAAATAGGAGAGGGCTTTTCTACACCAGCCCCTGTCTAAGAGGGTAGCTACTTTAAGAAGGCCATCTTCTGGGAGGGGGACTGGAATGCAGTAAAAGCCCCACCTGATTTGGCAGGCAGATGGTTCTAAGGGATGAGTGGATGATTCTGAGAGTTACAGGCAAGATCGTAGCTGAGGTGCTATTTGGACTACTGTGATTCAGGCCATATAAAACCAGTGCTGTACAGAGCTTCAGCCAAGGTAGGCTTCCCAATTGAAAAACTCTCTAAGTATGCTCAGGAGACACCTGAGGCTCTTGATTTACCCAGGCAAACTGCCTTTAGGAACACAGAGAAGGGATTCTCACCAAAATTCAAGGATTTACTAGGTCTTTAACCAGGAGCCACCTCCTGATTTTGTTGTTCCATAAGCATTGTACTGGGGACAACACTTCCATTAAAAAGGGTTCAGTTGGTTTCCTTAAAGGACATTGATAATGTGCAGTCCTGAGTGTCAAGGAGGACCTGTGACCGCCAAAGAAAAAATTCTCCAGCAAGGTGAAAATAATACTAAAATGCCTTACATTCAGTATGAACTGAATTTTTTTTTTTACATTTATTGCTGAACTTTATTTCAAAAAAAGAATCTTTGTATAAAGTACTGGTTTGTATTATACATTTAAGATGTTTTCAGTGAAAGGTGTTTTATAATCTTCCCCCCCCCAAAAAAACCCCAAAACCTTCCCGCTTTGGTTAAACATATTTGAAGAGATCATTTTCATTTAAGAAAAGAACATAATGCTTGCTTATATTTTGGGAATAAAATTGTCAAACTCTCATTGAATCAATATATTTATCAGTAACAAAATTATTTTTCTGTAAATATTTTCTGATGGTCTGAGGACATAATAATATGTATTTATTCTTTGTTTTTTTCTGTCACAGTTTTTAAAAGTTAAAGACTTAATTACAAGTTTCATACTACATCTTGTACAACTATAGACAAGCATAGTTTTTCCCCCTCCTAGGAGTATTTTGCTTGTTGTTGTGAATGTTATGTTTAAATGATCCTCATGTTATGTCATATATCAGTTATGACCTCATTTACTTTATCAGTAACATATCTTCTAGTTGCATTTAAGTTTTTTACAACACCATTCTTTTAGTCTTACAAAATATTATTGCAGCAAGGTACTATATTTATTTTTAGTGGGGATTAAGATGTCATTGTGAAAGGACATGTAGTTGTGACAAATTTGAACACTGTAACTGTGAAATTATTCAAATTATTTTGTGTGGATAATTTTAAAGGTTTTCATCATTGTAATTCTCACCATTTGAAACACATCAACTTATTTTTATATTTTTTTAAAATAAAATCTTTCCTCTGAGAAACTGAAAAAAAAGGGCATTAGGGGTTCAGTGACTGCTATCACTATGGATAGTGATATATTGCAGCAAAGGGCAGAGTACACACAGAGTAAACATACAAGTATATAGGGGAATATCCCCATTGTTATACTACACCCTTGCAGCAAGACTGGGGCTTCTTGTCAATGGCAGGGATTGCCAAAAATGACACATCACATTCCACCCTCTGGAGTTTACCCTTTCAAATGCCTCACACTGTGTTTCTAGGCTTACCCATGCTAAAGATCACAGAGATGCAGCAGACTCCAGCCCTGATGAAATGGGAACAACATCTAGAAAAAGGAATCTGGGCTGGTCAGATTTAAGGCAGCACAGGTCTAGGGGAAGCAATGGGAAGGCAATCAATACTAAAGGCCTCATAATGGGAACCCTGGGACTGGGGCTAGCAAAATCACACACATACCCCCCCCCCACCCCTGCCAGCACACTGATCCTTCCAGGCTTTAGATAATACATATCCAAGAGCTTTCACCCCAATTCAATAATGAGAGCAGTGGAAAGGACTTTACACATGGTATCTCATATCATCTCATTCACCAACTGAACACACTACTAGTTAGGATCACTCCAGAACTGAAAGTTTTGTCACTTTTTTCATGATTCACATCTCAAGCTAGTGTGTACACAATACAAATTCCTGCAATAACAGTGAGAATGCTCTACCCAGTGTGGAGTGGGACAAGATAAGAATATGAGGAAATGATAGAACCTGATTTTTGAAGTGGGGATGATGGTAATATTTGATGTAGTAGAAGGTGCCCAGCATAATGTACAGAGAGGTTAGTCCATATGTCATTCTCTTCCACCCACGTCAGTTAAGAAGTTCCACCAGACACACCTGTACCTATAGAGAGGCTTTGAATGCCTTCCCTAGAAGAACATGGAGGCCTCTACAGTATGGAGATATTTTCAGTAAGCTGGACAAGAGCAATTAGGAGGATGAGAACCCCAAGCCAGATCAGCACTTTTCAAGGGACAGCTCCATGCAGCTGAGCTCTTGTGATCCAGCACACATTTGCTAGGAGAGCAACATTCGATGAGAATGGGAAAGGCTCTTATTTTTATAAATTTGACTCAGTTCCCAAAATATTTGTGATAGGAGATATTTATCACAGAAACTCACCATATAAATTTTGTATTACTTCATTATCTGTGGTAACTTTTAGTAAAATTATAGTTTCCCTGATTATCTCTTTTAATTATGTCTATTTTTGCTTTCTCTAAGATCATGGTTTGTATGTTGTCTGGTCTAAAAGTTTCCAAATTTGTTTTTTTTTTAAATGATAGAGACATGTGTTGATCTAACTTTCACTGTTTGAGCTGCTTCTTGGCAAAGGAAAATTAACATTATGTTAACAACAATTTTGTAGGAACTTTTAAGCAGAGAAGAGCATTTTTACAAATGACCTGAGAAGGGAAGAACTGCTCAGAGACTCTACCCAAACCAAAGAGCTGAATCAGATGGTGTGCCAGGAAGAAGAGAGCTGTATGAGATGAGACTTCTGAGCCTCAAATGAACATTTTTTCAGAGATAATTTCCCTTTTGCCAATGTGCATTTATCTCTCAAGCTTCCTTAAGAGAAGACACAGCCTCCTTTGCTTTGGTCAATGCAATTGATCTCTTTCCCTTCTTCCCCTCAAATTGTTTCCCTTTAGAAGCCCCATACTTAAGAACTCTTGATAAAGTGTTTGTAATATCACTTAGTGATTCATTGAGGAAACTTTGTCTCTCAATAAAGTTGACCTTCTATATAACTTTTGTCTTGAATTGATATGAAGTTAGGGAAATGTTATCTCTTATGTCCCTGATTCTTTTATGAATTTCTACTATCATGTTAGATACTCAGTAGAAATGCAACAAAAATAGACCTTTTAGGCTAATGCTGAACTACATCTGAGTTGCTATAGAGATGGAGACATGCAAAAATCATTTCTCTTTTCTATCATCAACTATTTATTGAATTCGGACTAAGGTTTTCCCCCCTTTTTATTTTCTCCTCCAGAAATCAACTAGTGTGGGAACTCTTTCCAAAACACTGACACAGCCAGGATGGCTGAGATCTAATCAAAGACAGTAAAAGAAATACTAAGTTTGTTGACTGCATTTGCTCAGACAGGTCTGAGAAAATGTGGATCCTCTCTTTTTTTCAGGAAGATGATATGAGAAATTTATGAGTCTTTTTGACCAAGAATTGGGTGATCTATGTCACATACCCAAGGCCCACTCTCATTGTAATATTCATCCTCTCATGAATTGCTAACCAATCAGAACTGATGACCACTGTGAGGAACATCTACTCTTCAAAGGGCATGAAAACAGTGAGGCCAAAGCCATGGGAGACTTTGGTATAAGAGAGGTAGTTAAATGACCATCCTTTCATGAATAAATATGCTGGCCTTATTAATGAAAATTACTAAATTTCTCTGAAAATATCTGTCAAACAATTTTAATGTTTTGGTGGGATTCAAAATAAATGGGCTCCCTTGATGTGGCTAATTCAAATTGAATTTCTTTTTACACAGTTTCAGGATTGGCCTTCTTTGGAGTGTTAATTTGAATTGATGTGATGTCCACATCCCAAAAAGGAACTGTCAGTTTTTCTCAGCTTGAATCAAAATCTCTGCTAAAAGAGATTGGAAGAAGTTTATGTGATCCTTGATGGGTAACATGAGGTGTTCAAAGAGCACTGAATGATCCATATGAAAAAGAAGTTCAACAAGAGTTCTGTATCCATTGCCCTAGTAGCTCAGGTCCTCTCCCCCACTTCATTTAGCAGACTTGCTTTTCTTTGGCATATTTAAGAAAACTCCTTCCCAGAAAAGGGGAGGTGATATTGTCAGGGGACATCTTGTTTTTCATAAAAAGGTAGAGGTGAAATTTTTCTTTATAACTATGGTAGGACTGTATTTAACTGAGAGTTCTTATCAACTTGTAGTGATTCTGACTGACAAGATGTGGTGAAGAAAAGTCTAGCTATTACAGAAGTTGACAGGCTTCTAAAGTGGCCTCTTATGTGGAAATATTTTGTAGGTTTCAAGGAGAGGGTCATATTGGTAGTAAAGCCAGGGAACATTTAGTGGGTGTTGGCACATGATGGTCCCTGGCTTAAGTCTACCACTGTGGCCTTTTTTAGTTCCCAA
>NW_020954222.1:232589-237531 GCF_900497805.2 Vombatus ursinus
GCCACCAACAATGGATCGGTGTCCCAGTTATCCCCCATCCTCTCCAGAATTTATCATTTACTTTTTTTGTAATATTAGGCACTCTTCTTGGTCTGAGGTGATATTTCAGAGTTGTTTTACTTTGCATTTCTCAAATAAAAAGATTTAGAGCAGTTCTTTGTATGCCTATAGATATATTTGATTTCTTCATCTGAAAACAGCCTGTTCATATCCTTTGACTATTTATCAATTGGGGAATGACTTGTATTGAGGGCATGCAATTCTTGCCAAAGATGTATTTTAGAATGTGGATTCAGTGTGCACAGTATGGTAAGTTCCAAAGGTCAGATTCAATGAGCTGTAGATGGTCCAGGGAGTCCATTCAGCCCTCCTTTCAGGGTTTTGGAACTTTGGCCTCTAATTTCTTCCCAGTTCATGTCTTCCATAAACCATATTACATCTATAGCAACAGGGGCTGATTGATATGATTCTGGCAATTAGGATATTTTTCTTACTATATAGCACAATGCATTCTTCTAGAGCCCCAAGAGTAATTTTGTTGAGGGGAAGATGGTATCTGAATTTCTACTGAAGTGCTGCTCACTGTCTGATGATCCTTTAATCTTCTGCTCACCCATTTTCTCCTGGTTTCTTCATGCCTATTTTCTGAGATTCTGAGGAAAGAGGATTAAGGACAGACTTAAGTGTATTGTTTTTCCTTAGTTAATATGATGGGTTTCAATTCTGGGCCAAAGCTGTCTGCAGTCCCACCTGCCTATGTATTCCCATGGTGATGATTCCTTCCAACAACATGTAGGGTTCTTCCAAACATGATTCCTTCTCTCACAATGCAGCAATTTAGCCTCGACTTTCCTTATTTCCCTCCAGTATCAGTTGACCCTTTGCAACTGATATGGTGTCTGGCTCTGTCTAGCTTATTTTCATTACGGTATGTTTTTTTTTATCTGCAAACCTTTGTTGGAGTACTTTACCTGGAAAAGGCCAGAAACACAGCACAAAATACAAAGACAACAAAATTGCAGCTTATTCAACCAGATAGTTACATATTTCACCAGAAGTTGGCGACATTCAGTATATCTCATTCACAATGTGAAGAGTAATATTTGTGTTATACCGAAGTTAAAGAAAAAATGAAGACTGCTTATAATAACAATCCAGTCCAATAACAAAATGCATAATCATTAAGATAAATGTATTTCATTAGGTACAGGAGCTACAGAAAGGATGTCTCTTTGTTCTATACTTTGTTACATCATATCAAAAGAAAAAACTGAATTACTTATTGGGTTCAATAAGAGTGGTGACTTTCATTAGGCCTTTGAAAGTATTCCTTTTATAGAAATTCTTTTTAAAACAAACTCTAAAAAGAAAGAACTTACTGAAAAAATCAATATTGCAGGGGTTTCTGGATTCCATGTAGTGTCCATAAACACCAAAATGTTGAATTCTGCTGTGAAAATGTTATTTTGGTGTTCAAAGATAACTGTGTAAATTTATTTTTGAAGACATTCCTCTGTGACATTGGAAAAAATAGATACATCAGTTGTTTGTACAGGAAAATTAGTATTTTGTTCTAAAGAAGGTTACAGATATAATGAAACAAACAAAAGCTTGCACATGTTTTAAAACTTAGAAAGTGTTCTTAAAAAACTAAGTAGCAACCATCAATCAATGAAATCTTCCCATTGTAATTGAGAAAATCTGAGTAGAAATAAGAAAAACAGAATAGAGCTCATTCTGAACTAATCTGCTAAGATTGAAATGTCTTAACAATTTACAAAATGAATTAAAAACAAATCTAGAAGATTTGACAAAAAACAGAATATCATTATCAAGGGGACAAAAATTTAATATATTTTATTGTAGAGATAGCAGGTTCCTTAGTTTATTTTCTTGGATTTAGCTGTCTACTGCATGAAAGTATCCATGCTTTTTGTCCATGAAAAGAGTCCACAAACTGTTCAGCTGATTTTTTAAACTCAGAGACATGCATCCCTGAAGTAACATCTTTTTTTTTTAAGTGGATTCCAGTTGAGGAGGTTTTCTCCAAATATTTCTCATAGTTAAATGTTACCTGAGTAAAGCTGTTTAAAACTGCCAGAGATAAGATTCAATCCATTGTAGTAATGTTCAATAAAATCTGACCAGTTTGATTTTCTGGTATAAAATGCATGTGAAAAATCAGTGCAGGTCTAACAGAGTTAAATTCTTGTGTGTAACAGATATGGGCAGAAAAGATGATTACACCACTTCTAATTATTGTGGAATTTTAAAGAGATTTTAATATTCAATATCATTTACATGGTATGGAAAATGTAATTTATGTGCTAGTGGGGAAAAGTTTGAAAAAGATGTTTGAGGACAAGAATTGTTAAATCAGACTTTCTGTTTTATGATATAATGAGAGACAAAGAGAAAGAAAGAAAAATAAAGAGAGAAAAAATACAGAAACAGAGTGAGAGATTAAAGAGGGAAGTGATGTTTCAAAAGCTTTCTTACATTAAAGCATTTATATTTTTAAAAAGTATTATTAAATTATTTCCTACTGGGGTGATTTCTGAGAAAAAAAAATCAATGGATTTCTTAAGGAAATGTCAAAGAAAACACCATTAGAACAAAAGGCTGCAGATGAGTCAAAATCTAAAGCATAAAATTAGTGAATACTAAATAGTAACCAATTTTCAAGAAAATTTTGAAGGAATCAAAAATATATCTACAAGAAATCATACCTACCATAAATTAAAGTGTGAGACTGGCAGTTGTCTAGTCCTCCAGATGTCCAATCATTTGGAATAATGAATAGTCCAATCCAAGTAGTTATTAGGAAAGAGAATCAAAAGCTATTTGAAGATAAAAATATGACAAAAATAAAGGAATGTTAATCCAGCATTTGAGAGTTTCTTCAAAATTGCTTCAAATTAGAGTAGGAAGAAAAAAACAAGCTAGGTGATATTCAAGATGAAAGTGTAACATAAGCAAAAGTGATGTTCCAAATGTGAAAACAACTTGATGAGTGAAATCAGAAAAATAAAATCAGAAGGAAATGAGCAAAATTTTGGAAGAAAAGGGAGCTCTAAGTACAAGTCTCTTTAATATCAAAGAATGTGTTAAAAAAAAAAAGAAACATTTTAATTGAAAATAAATTCCATTCAAGAACTGGTATAAAATTCTTGGACAACGTGTTAAAAGTACACAAAGACTGAGGAGAGATTGCCTGTAGAAATAGCTGACAAGTAAAAAAAAAAAACAAACAAACAGGAAACCACATTAGATTTCCAGTTGAAATACCAAATGAAGAACCTTTCAGAAATCATTGGTGGATAGGCTAGAAAAACGAGGTCTACTCAAAAATGTTTGGGACATCCTAAAAAGAATTCTCATCAAATATTTGAGAAAATGTGCTTGATATCCATAAAATTCAATGGATAAATGGAAAACCACAAAATAGAAAATAATTGGGAAAGAGACATGGAGGCCATAAGAAAGACTCTAAGCAGCAATTATACTTAAAATTCTTAATGAGACAAACCTTGAGTTGCAGCAGCTTTGGAGAAAGCTGAGCAAGCCATCCAAAGAGGTCATTCAGAATCTTGATCCAAGAGCCATTGAAAAATACAAATGTCTGAAGAGAATCGAGGGATAATACAAAATGGATGTTTCTTCATCAGAAGTAATTCCAATGGGATTTGAAAGCACTATATTCCCAGAGACCATCAAGCAGGAACTGGACCACGATGTCAAGATGACTTCCAAAACCAGCAAAAACCATGATGACACAGGATGAATATCCATTCAGAAAAAAATAAGCCCAAATTCAACACTGAAGGACAACACCCCAAATAAGTCTCAGAAAAGCTGAAAAGGATGGAAACCCTCTACATTGAAAAATAAATTCCAATCTATGCCTGTGATAAAACTTCCACTCCAATGAAAAAATACATGAAGTGAAAGAAGGATTACTCACCAAGAAAACCTTCAGGGCACAAAAAACAAAACCCTAGTGTAGATCTCCAGATGAAAGACCAATGAAGAACCTTCTGTTAATCCCTGATCCAAATGAAAACCGCCAGCACAGAACAGTTTCCAGCACAAGGCATTTCATTTGGCAGAGAAGAAAACTTCTCAGAAAGGAACAAGGTCCTTGATGCTGAGGGTTCCCCCCACCCCTACTTGCAGAACTCTTGTCCTCCCACCAATCACTCACAACTTAAAGGAAATGTCTTAGACAGACAGTCCCACCTTGAGGAAATATGGCAAAGCTCAACTCCAAGGAATTGAGGATCCATTTCACACCAAGATTCTCTTTTGTCAAAGATTTAACTTAGCAGCAGAGAAAAATGCAGAATGGCCCTCTAACACACTGTGAAACACTACTCAAGCTTTCCTCTAATCTAAGAAAAGGAAATGAACCGAACTTTTACCAAAGGCAGCATGAGAAAACCTGACCTTAAAAGCAAACAAAAATTAATTTGACTTACTGTACTTTTCAGGCCACTTGTAGGAAAATACAACATCCAAGATTTTAGGTTGCCCCAACCTCTATTCCAAGATAAAATTTCACTCAGCTCCTAAGAAGTGAAGCCCCACTCACACAGTACAGAATCACTTCTAAATTCTAATTCCCTTAGAGAATCTAAAGTTTCCACAATACTACCTAGCTGCAATACCAAAATTTTGCAACTTCCTCAAGAGAATTTTCACCAAATATTTGAGAAAATATGATGGACATCTATAGAAAAAATTCAAGGATTAAATAGAAAAATACAAACTAGAAAATAATTGGCAGTGAGACACGGAAGCTAGAAGAAAAACTTCAAACATCCATTGTACTAATCATCCTTAATGGGACCAACCTTCAGTTGTTGCGGAGCTGGGGAAAGGTGAGCAAGCAATCAAAAGAGTTCATTCAGAATCTTGATCCAAAAGACATTGAAAAATACAA
>NW_020954222.1:237541-247570 GCF_900497805.2 Vombatus ursinus
TACCTCTATTCCAAGATAAAACTTCACTCAACTCCTAAGAAGTGAAGACCCACACACAGAGCACAGAATCAGATCCAAATTCTAATTCCCTTAGAGAATCCAAAGTTTCTACAGTGCTAGCTAGTTACAAAACTGTAGTCTACTCTGAAAATATTGGGACTTCCTAAACAGAATTCTCACCAAATATTTGAGAAAATATGATTGACACCTATAGAGAAAATTCAATGATTAAATGGAAAATTACAAACTAAAAAATAATTGGAAATCAGACATTGATTCTAGAAGACAAACTCCAAGCAGCAATTATACTTACCATCCTTAATGGGACCAACCTTGAGTTGTAGCATAGTTGGGGAAAGGTAAACAAGCCATCCAATGAGGTTATTTGGAATCTTGATCCAAAAGCCATTGAAAAATACAAATGTCTGAAGAGAATCAAGTGATAATCCAAAATGGATGTTTCTTCTTCAGAAGTAATTCCAATTGGATTTGAAAGCTTTATATTCCCAGAAGCATACAAGGAGGAGGTGAACCATGATGTCAAGAAGACTTCCAAAACCAGCAAAAACCATGATGACAGAGAATGAATATCCAATCAGAAAAAAAAGCCCAAATTTAGCATTGAATGACAACCCCCCAATTTAGTTTCAAAGGAAAGTAAGCCTTTTTTTTTTTGAAAAATAAGCTCTATTCAAAACCTGTGATAAAACTTCAGCTCTAATGAAAACATACATGAAAATGAAAGAAGGATTACCCACCAAGAAAATCTTCAGTGCACAAAAAACAAAAGCCTAGAGTAGATCTCCAGATGAAAAACCAATGAAGAACCTTCTGTTAATCCCTGATGCAATGAGATAACCACCAGGGCAGAACAGGCAAGGTTTCCACAGAGACAGCTTCAAGAGAATCCATAAATAACTTTTTGAAATGAACTTTGATATCAGGAACTTACAGAAATTCTCCAAAATTCCTCAAAAATGTTAGGTTTCAGCACAGTGATTTTCAGTTGGCAGAGAAGAAAACCTCTCCAAAGAAACAAGGTCTTTGATGCTCTGGGTTTTCACCTCTCTATTTACAGGACTCTTGTATTCCCCCAATTTCCTCACAATTTAAAGGAAATGTCTTAGAAAGACAGTCCCAGGGAGTCTTATAATCTAGCCACAGCTCAGATTGCTGAAATCTAACCACTGGTCAGATTCTTATAATCTTGCCAATAGGTTACTAATTAATGTTCAGATTTCTTAAGAGTCTGCCCAATATGACAGATGTTCTAATAAACCTTGTGTTTGACTGAAAGAAGGCTTGGGTTGAACTGTTTTGGGCAGGACATGCATTTTGTGATTTTAGGGTCCCAGCACCCCTAAACCTCTAAACTGCTTCATTTTGGTGGTCTGTATGGGGAAACTACCTAACCCCAAGTTCTTCTCCAGGGAAGAGTGGAAGATATGGAAGTGGCCCCTCCTTCCTTTCTTGCTCTGCTGTTAGGGTCACTCTCCCAGCATCAAGGCTTGGAGGTGCTTTTGTGGCAGACAGTTAGGAGGCTGTCTTTCACTCCACCTGATGCTCTCAGGCTCTCAGTCCACTGGGTAGGTTGAAGGCCATGGACCTGGGTACACCTTCCGCATCATAGAGGACAAGGACAGATGCCATATCCAGAAGTGTATGCTAAATTCTGTGAATTCCCTTGGAGCTAGGGAATTGGGGAAAACTGCAGTTGCTTTTTGGTTCCCTGAGGCTTACTTACTCCCTTCCCTCTGCACCTCTGAATCCTCCTTCATGGAGGTTACAGGGAAAGTGAGAACAGCTAAAAATATCTTGGCAGATTCTGGAGGTTTTGTGATTGATCAATAAGGAGTTTTGAAACACCTGTACAACCCTGGTCACTCCTTTCTCCTACTCCCTTCTCTTGAGTCAAGAGGTTATGTTAACCCCACTCATAGGAGAAGAGAGTTTCACCCTTTACCCTTCACTTTTGATTTTGTGCTCCCCCACCTGGTAAAGGAAGGAGTGGTGAGGGGTTGCAGGTATGCCCCCTGCCCCCAGCAATGGCCTAGGGCCCTAGGGCAACCTTTGCCTGGAAGCATCACCCAGGTTCAGCACATTCTGCTCAAGTTAATGAAGCTAGTCTATAAACTTGGTTAAGCATGCTCTTTTAAATTTGTAGTTTTAACTGCTAATGATGAGATGTTGATTCTCTGTGTAAAGTAATTTGGTAGTGTATTTAACAAAGCTGAAGTGACCTGATTATTAATGGGTTTGTTTCAAGTTTCAAATTGGTGAACTTTCTGTATCAGTTATGTCAAGCAACTTTTTATAATTTCATTACCACTAAAATAATTTAGCTATTGTTGGTTATTGTTTTAATGTGCAAACTACCCAGAAGGCTTGTTTGGGTTACATATGGCTTGCTGAAAATTTGTAAGAATATAGAAATCTCTAATGATTTGCTTTTTACACCAGGACAAATTTAAGTTTGAGATGGAAATCCTGGAAAAGTTTTTCCCAAGCTGTGATTAGCAAAACTTGTTGTTTGAGGTAAAAGCTCATAGGATTTTATATTGAGTTGTCTGATGGGTCATAATCCATTGACAATCAACAATCCATCTGAGAGAAAAGCCACGAACTACTCAGAGAAGGTGATACTGGTGGGAAGTCAGCATTGGGAAAAGCTGAGGGGACAATTTTAGCCTCAGTCTAAGATGGGATCCTCTTGGCTCAGTTTCCCCATTATATTACTTTGATAGGGAATATTAGCCACTTGGCTATTCCTGAGTCTGGCTATGAGATGGATTTGTTATTGCATGGTTGGAAAACTGAATTATTTGAAACCAAACAGAGCTAAAGATGTTTTATCCTCTAAAAGTTGGGTCCTAAATCTAGTCCCTGCTTTATATCTGGGCCCTGCAGTCTTTTCTGTCAGACCTGTGTCTTCCAGACTACAGGCCATTCACCTACAGTGAATAGTGAGTACCAGCCAATGTCCCCCCATCATTCCCTGGATGCAGACTATGCTTGGTTCCAGTTAACCTCCTCTTTGGGACCCCCTTGAGGCAGGGACAGCCCTACATCCCTTACCAGCAGGAAGCAGTTTCAGAAGCCAAGACCTTCATCCCTTACCAAAAGAATTTGTGTCCCATTTGTTTGAGGGGGGAATGATGAGGATGGGATCTAGACCCCAAAAAGGAAAAACCCTGGACTTTCCCACATGGTAAAATCTCTGATTTTTGCCTGAGGCTATAATCCCAATAACTGGCCTTTTGTCATTGCCTACACCCAACCTCCCAACTCTGTTACCCTTAAGGTAACCTAGCACCTCTCTATGGCCCCAGGCCACTTCCCACCCTTATCCTAACTAGGCTCCATTCTCCCTCAGCCTTGTGGTCCGGGTCCCTGGAATTCTATTACCTCCATAGACTACTCGGCCACTCCTTGATCTTCCTAGTCTCCATTAATCATAAGAATCTGATCTAGCCAAAAGCTCACTAATGTTCAGACTCTTTAAGAGTCTGCCAAATATGAAGGATGTTCTAATAAACTTTGTCTTTGGCTGAAAGAAAAAAAAAGCCTGTGGGAGGGATCTAGAAGTGGCCAAGTAGTCCCCGAGGTAATAGAATTGCCAAGGGTGGAAAGTGGCCTGGGGCCATTGGGAGGCAAGACAATGGAGGGGAGATTGGGTGTAGCCACAATGAAAGGCCAGTTGATGGGATTATAGCCTCAGGCAAAAGCCAGAGATTTGGCCATGTGGGAAAGTCCAGGGTCTTTCCTTTCTGGGGCCCAGATCATCAACTGGCTTTTCATTGTGGTTACACCCAATATCCCCTCCATTATCTTGCCTCCCTGTGACCCCAGTTCACTTCCCACCCTTGATAATTCTATTACCTAAAGGATGACTTGGCCTCTCCTAGATCCCTCCCACAGTCTTTCTGGATATAAGGTCCATCTTGTCTCCATTAAAATGCTGGGATTCTTATAATCTAGCCATGGCTCAGTTTCCTAAAATCCAGCCAACTGGTCAGATTCTTATAATCTAGAAAATAGCTTACTAATGTTCAGACTCCTTAAGAGATCTGACAGATGTTCTAATAAACCTTGTCTAAGGCTGAAAAAAAAAAGATGGTCCCACCTTGAGGAAATATGGCAAGGCTCAACTACAAGGAATTGAGGATCTATTTCACACCATGATTCTCTTTTGTCAAAGGCCTAACTTAGTAGCAGAGAAAAATGAAGAATTGCCCTCTAACACACTGTGAAACACTAATCAAGCTTTGCTCTAATCTAAGAAAAGGAAACAAATCAAACTTTTACCAAAGGCAGCATAAGAAAGCCTGCCCTTGAAACAAAACAAAAATTAATCCAACCACCTGTATTTTTCAGGACAGTTGCAGGAAAATACAAAGTCCAAGATATTAAGTTGCTCCTACCTCCATTCCAAGATAAAACTTAATTCAGTTCATAAGAAGGGAAAACCCACACACACAGCACAGAATCACATCCAAATTCCAATTCCCTTAGAGAATCTAAAGTTTCCACAATGTTAGCTAGCCAAAAAAATGGGGTCTACTCAGAAAAGTTTGGGACTTCCTAAATAGAATTCTCACCAAATGTTTTAGAAAATAAGATTGATATCTATAAAAAAAATTCAAGGATTAAATGGAAAAGTGCAAAATAGAAAATAATTGGAAATGAGACATGGAGGCCAGAAGAAAAACACCAAGCAGCAATTATACTTACCATACTTAATGGGACAGACCTTGTAGTTGTAGCAGAGTTGGGGAAAGGTGAGCACCCAATCCAAAGAGTTCATTGAAATGGTGATCCAAAAACCATTCAAAAATACAAAGGTCAGAAGAGAATTGAGTGATAATCCAAAATGGATGTTTCTTCATCAGAAGGAATTCCAATTGGATTTCAAAGCACTATATTCCCAGAGGCAGACAAAGAGAGGCTGAAGCACAATGTCTAAATGACTTCCCAAACCAGCAAAATCATGACACAGAATGAATATCCAATCAGAAAAAAATAAGGCCAAATTTAGCATTGAATGACAACCCGCAAAATTAGTCTCAGAAAAGCTGAAAAAGAAGTGATGTGGGGGCAAAGAGTTCCCTAGGATTTAAAATAATATGAAGGGTTACTTTCCCAGGCCCCCTGAGGGGGTTTGAGGCTCATTCTCTAGCCCATTCTGTACCTTGAGATCCTGGAACTTGAGAAATTCTCAAAACCTTTCCCCCTTCTCTTGAAATGCCATGCAACTTGTACCAAAAGTATTACCTTTTTCTGTCTTACCCTGCATTCCTTATCCTGTCATTCATCTTCCTCATCCTGTGTCATGACAATTTTTCCTTATCTTGTCAACCATCTTCCTCATCTTGTTTGTTCTTATCCTGTTGCTAATATCCAGCTCCTACCTGAAACTCTAAAATACATTGTCTTCCTACAGGCTGTCTATATAAGCCTGGGTCTTTTCCTATATTGGCGCCCTTTGTTTAACTCCTTTCTAAACTCAGGCCCATGAAGCTTTGATGAAATAAAGCTCCCAGTGGCTACAGAGAAGGTCTAAGTGAATGCTTTCATGTCTGAACCAGCTCTCCTAACTCTAAACCTCAACATAAAATGGTGCTGAAACCCGGGAGTCCAAATATTAATTGGACTCTGCTGATCTTCTCCTGGCCCCTGGGATAACATGTAAGAGCCATTTTCTTTGTTCTCTTTCCCAGATCTTTTCTGCTCCTACTGTCTCCCTGGCTAAGACATCCCTGGAGTGCCCAGACACTGCCAGTGGTGTCTGAAGCTCCAGTGACCTCTGGGTGGTCAATCGGACTGTTGACCTTTGGATCGGTTGCATTTTTTCCTCTCAAGAGTCTTGGAATGCTAAGACAAGGGAGAGGCTGCTAGGAGATTGTTAGGAGATCTTAAAGGAAAGCACCTAGTGTTCCATTGCAACACAGCCTGACCTCAATGTAATCTAGAAAAATGATTTGTAAAGGGGATTTCTAAATAAGACAAGCTTAGTAAGAAATTTGGTCTCCAAAACTTAAGGAAAAGGCACCTTGCTCTGCTTGAGCAAACTTTTATTCCCCTGCACCCTAGTTTACCCTGTGTTATTCCTTCCCCTTCCCCACAGGAGGTTGGGGAGGTGGGTAGCTGGGCCTTCATGACTGGTTTTCCTTGGGGGTCCTTGTGCTCTGTTTCAATGTCTCATTTTCTAGTACATGCAGCTGGAAAATTCCCAGGAGGATGGGAATGGAGAGCTGGAATGCTTAAGGCTTATCTGATAAGACTGGAAGGGAAAAGAGATCAGGAATTATAGCCTTTCTCCAGCTGAGATTGGAAGGTATGTAAGCCTCCTCTCTCTCCCTATCCATTTTCTCACCCTGTAGCTGGGGTGGCTCTTCAAGCACCTAGGAAGGCCTGACCTCTCAGGTCTGATCTAATGGGTCAGACAGCTACTAGGTTGTCTCACACTCAGCCTGACCTCTCAGGCTCTTGGTCCAGCAGTTCCAGGCCATAGACCTGGGCACACCTTCCTCAGCATAGAGGACAGACTCTCTATCTGGAAGCTTATGTCCAATTCTGACAATTCTTTCAAATCTCTGGGCTCTACAGAATTGGGAAAATTGCAATTACTCCCTTCACTCTGCTTTCCAAGACTCCTGGGAACTCCAGCTCAAGGAAGTAAAAAGTTTTTTTGGAGCTGGAAATTGTCACCACATGTCTTAAAAAAAGGAGTGCATTTATGGCTAATAATCTTTTCTTTTAAAGTGCTAAGAGTATTGGGCCTTAGGAATTCAAATGTTACCATTAGTGATTATGAATCCAGATCTCATTTGCTCATCTAACTAAATTTAAGGTCACCTGATTGGTACTTAACTGGTTCTATGTCAAGCTTTAAATACTTGATAATTGCTTGTGGTGTGGTTATATTTCTAAATTTTCTTTGTGTATTGTGTGTATTTCTGTGTGTATTGTGTAATTTGGTTAACAATTGTATCACCTGTGTTGTTAGAAAAGCAATTTCTCTTATAATCTAGATGTTGTTAGAGCAAGAATTGTACTGTCAGATTATGAGGTTGTTAACTAAGACCAAGGTTTTTGGAACTATCTAGTCATAATTTCTTACCAACCCTGTGCAAGTCTTCTATAGTGGAACTCCTTCTGAGTAAATTTTCAAATGCCTGGTAAACTTTATTACTGTGATATGGTTAACTCAATTGAGTGTGTTCTTGCCTTAGGAAAAAACCTGAACTTCCTAAGGTAAACACTTTTTGGTACTTAGGAATTTGTGATTATTGAGAATTTGGTTTTATGGTACTTTGTGAATTTGTGATACTTTAAAGACATTTTACACCAACTTGCTTTTGATAAATTCCAATCTTTAAGGTTTCCAGCTAAGTTACTTCATGGAAGTTTAGTGATTATTCCTTTTAAGGAATCAGGATAAATTGTAAACTTCTTTTCAAGAAAGGGAAACATTTTTTACAAAGTAATGTTTTGTAAAATCTTTTTGTGTGATTCTTCGAAGGCCTACTGAATTTTCATTTGGAAACTAATTTGCTGAAGTAATTTGATACGGATAACAATTATGTCCAAATCTACTATGAATTTTCTAAGTTTCATTCCTAAATTTCGTTCATTCAAACCTTGGATTGGGTGCTTTCAGAGAAACAGGGTCAATGGTTTGTGTTCAGGTACCATAAGAAAGGGTACTGGTCTTGTGAATGTAGGTCTGAAAGTTTCAATGCCCCACTCTAAGTGGTGGTTGTAGGAGTGAAAGTTAGGACAGCTAAAAGTTATTAGCAGATTCTGGAAGTTTTGAGATTGATCATTAAGGAGTTCTGAAACAACCTCCTTACAATCTTGTCACTCCCTTCCCTCACTTGTTTCCCCTCAGTCAAGAAGGTTCCTCAGTGTGGGGATTCCAAACAGCCTCAGGTTTTTCTCTTAACCCCTTTCATCCCAGATCAGATTAGGAAGAGAATGTTTCACCCTTCCATTCCTGCCTGCAAATTCACCTTTCACCACCTGGCTATAGGAAGGAGGGGGAGGGGCAGCAGCTACAGCCTGGAACAGCACAGAGCCACTGGGAGAGAGTAAAAGGGGATGGATCAAGGTAAAGAAGCCAGTCTATGTCTGTATTTGGTAAGCCAGTCCATCCTCCTATCAATAATGTTTATATGATCTAGAAGTGTAATTATTGTCATCTGAAGCTTATTGTTTTGTGTTATAGCTAAAACAATTTAGTTATCACTTATGAAAATTGTAAGATTGTTGGTTATTGTTTTAATGCTAAAATCTAAAGCTGGTAATTGATTACTGTGTGTGTGTTGGAAAAGCCCAGTCCTCAGGGCTAGTCAAAAAGCACAGCCCATAGAAATTCTAAAGATAGATGGGGTGGATAAGACAGCCCCTTCTCTGGGATCCCTGTTGATCCTTCTTAATTTTGTAAACTTGCCAAAGAGCTTGTTTGGATCATGGAGTTCCTAAACAAGGAACTTGGCCTGCTGAGAATTTGCAAGTATATAGAAATGATCTCTAGTGATTGGTTTGTGTACAAAGACAAGTTTAAATTTGAGATGTGAGTCTTGGCAAATTTTTGATTAGTGAAACTTGCCATCTGAGGTAAAAGCTCATGGGACCATATTTTGAGTTGTCTGATGGATCATAAAAATCCATTCATAATCAATAGTCAATAATCCACCATCTGAGAGACATGTCGTAAACTACTCAGAATGTGACTGTTACAGGTGGAGGTCTGCATCTGGAAAAGCTGAGAGGATGGTCTTAGCCTACGATGGGATCCTCCTGGCTCAGTTTCCCCATTGTGTTCCTTTGAAAAGGAATGTTTCCCACCTGACTATTTCTGAGTCTGGTTACAAGGTAGAATTGACCCTACATGGTTGGAAAACAGTGATGTCGTTGCTTTTCTTTTTTGTAGCAAATTTCTGTAATCAAGGCACAGTAAAAGATGTGAGTGCAATGCAAGTATGTAAAATCTTGCTCTTTTCAATCTGAATGTGTAATCATCCAGTATCCCAAACAGTTGGGTAAATTAGTATTCCTGCAGTCATGTGAAAAATTAAATCCTTGAAATAGAGCATTCTTTCTGACTGATATGGGAATAATTAGATAAAGGAAAAAAGTTTGTGAAACAAAGGTACAAACACAATGTTGAATCATTATCCCACAGACTAAGGCTGGGGTATATCTGAGCTACTATTTTAAAGTGTGTGTTTAAGATCTGAGCTCTTCAGCCTAAGATTATATTCCTTTCTATTTCTTAAGCAACTTAGGAAATGGGTATTTGGTCTAGATATCTGCTTATTACTAGATGTATGTCTGTATGGAATAAGGTCCTTAAATTTCAAAATGATGTAAGAATAATTGGGTACTGGTACAACTGACAGAGGGACCTAGCTGTTTTTCTATTAACTACTGAAACTAAATCAGAGACAGCTTCGTTTGGGGAAAAGAATTTCAATGGAAATCTTAGAGGGAAGTAAGTTATGGAGTATTTTTGCAGTAGTGGAAAAGTCAACTTCATTTAAAGTTTACTATTATTGTGAACATAATACCTGTTTATTAATAAAACAGATGTTTTATTAATTAATTACTTATGAATCTTCCCAAGTTGTTTTATGAAAACTGAAGGAAAAGTCAGTCTCTTATAAGCAAATTCATTTGCATGACTACTGAGCTCAAGGTAGAAAGCTTCTACCTGCAGAAGTATTGTTACTTACATTTATATGTACAGAGTTGGATCCTCAATAGCATCTGATCCTCCTCAAAGAATTGGAATCAGAGTGGAAACTTTTGAGGAAACAACAAGATCAGATAATTCTGCATGTCAAAAGCAAATAATAGCATCACAGGGCTCTTGGTTTCTTTCTTTGTTTTCCCCTTTTCTGACATCATTTTAAATGCTCATTCTATTTGGGTCCTGTCTATTGAACTTGTTTGTCAGATTTATGTTTCCTAGAATATTAGCTGTACACCTGCAGATGGTCATGCAACAAAGATACCTGTTCCACA
>NW_020954223.1:0-7612 GCF_900497805.2 Vombatus ursinus
AGGGACTCTTAGAGGGGTGGGTAGATTAAGGAATAGGAGGGCAAAGTAGAGGGGAGAAGGAAATTAGAGTGAAGAGGGACAAGGTAAATAGTGCCAGAAGGATAGTGAGGAAAAATAGGATGGAGGGAAATACAAAACAAGAAATTACAACTTAGAATGTGAATGGGATGAATTTATACTTAAAACAGAAACAGAGCAGAATTATCTGGTAGTGGCTAAGAAATGGAGAAGTGGAATACTGGAAGAGAGTACATGTAAAATACACAATAGTAAAGCACTATAGTAACTTCTTGTTTGACAACGGTCAACATTTAAGTTTGGGGGATAAGAATTCATTATTTCATAAAAATTGTTGTGAAAGCTGGCAAGCAGTCTGGCAGAAATTGCGCATAGAACAATATATTAACCACCTACCAAGATAAGGTGAAAATGGACTGGTGACCTAGATATAAAGGGAAATAGCACAAAAAAAATGAAAAGCGGGGCAGCTAGGTGGTACAGTGAATAGAGCACCTGCCCTGAAGTCAGGACGACCTGAGTTCAAATCCAGCCTCAGACCAAACACTTGACACTTACTAGCTGTGTGACCCTGGGCAAGTTACTTAACCCCAATTGCCTAAAAAGAAAAAAAATGAGAAGAATATATAAAATATTATTTATCAGAGTCATGGTTATGAGAATAATACATGAAGGAAGAAGAGATTGACAATATCACTGAGGTGTAAAATGGATAATTTCAATTATTTTAAAATAAAAATTCTTGTATAAATAAATCTAAGATAGTCAAGATTAGGAAGAAAGCAGAAAATTGGGGGGAAACTTTCATAGAGGATCTCCCACATAGGGGTCTTATTGCTCAAATATACAGAGAAGTTTGGCAAATTTCTAAGATTAGAAGTCATAATTCAATTGATGAATGGTCTAGTGATATGAACAGGCAGTTTTTTGATGAAGAAATCAAGACTATATATAATTATATGAGAAAATGCTCTAAATCATTGATTAGACAAATGCCAACTAAAATGACTTTGAGATATCATTTCACATCTATAATATTGGGTGAAATATAGATGTACTTCAATTAGAGAATGGCTAAGCAATTTGTGGTATATGATTAAGACTGACTATAATTTAAGAAACAGTGAGCTGGGTGATTTGGAAAATTAAGGAAAAACATGGACCTATGAAGGAAGATGCTATTTACCTACATAGAAAGAACTGACAGATAGAAATATGCTTAGTATCATCTTACATATATATACATATATATGTGTAGATAAGATGTCACCAAAAGACCATAATATAAAAGTTAATGTCAATTGTTCAAAAATCTTTTCTTAAGCAGATACTTAATTCCAGGGGCTGCTCTAGGTGCTGAGAATACAAAGATAAACATGAGGCACTTTGTAGCATTTAAAATATATACATATATATGTCTATACAAAACATCAGCAAAAGGAAGGGTAATGGGATGGGGGCCTTATAATTACATAGGACCATATTAGTCAGTCAGCAAGCATTTATTAAGTGTGTGCTACTTGCCAGACACCATGCTCAGTGGTAAGTGTGGAAAGAGAGGGCAAAATAAAAAATCTTTGCCTCAACTAGCTCACAATCTAATTGGACAATCAAAAAGGAAAAAAAAAACTGTATACAGGATAAATAGGAATTTATTTAGAGAGGGAGGGCATAAGAATTGAGAGGGGTTGGGATAGACTTCATGTCAAAGATGAGTTGTTGATAGCACCTTTAAAATAAAATATGGGAGCCAGTAGTGAGAAGTAAGGATGAAAATCATACCAGGCATGTTGGATAGGCAGAGAAAATGACTAGAGTCAAGAGACGGAGTATCTTGGTCATGGAACAGCAAGGAGGCCTTTGTCACAAGATTCAACAATAAATGGAAGGGAGTAAAGTGTAAGAAGATTGAAAAGACAGGAGGAGCCTAGGTTATAAAGGGCATTGAATGCCATATGCCAGACATTGCATTTAATCTTTGAGATGATATGGAGGCTTTAGAGTTTATTGAGTAGGGGATGAGATGGTTAGACTTGTGTTTTAGGAAAATCACTTTGGTGCCTGAATGGAGGATGGATTGGACTAAGGAAAGGCAGGAGGAAAGGAAAACACAAGAATGAGCTCTTGCAATATAAGACCAGTGCATGTATGAGGTGATGAAAGCTTGCAGCAGAGTGGTGGCACTGTTAGGGGAAAGAAGGGGGCACAGTGTAGAGATTTTGCAAAAGTGGCAACTAAAGGCTTTGGACACAGATATGACATGTAGAGTGAGAGATTATGAGTAACCAAAGATAACACCTAGGTTGTTAGCCTGTGGGACTGAGAAGTGATGGTGTACTCTACAGTAATATAGATGACAGGAGGAGATTTAAAAAGACAGATGAGTTTGGTTATAGATATATTGAGTTGAAATCTCTATTGGACATCCCATTCCAAATTCCTGAAAGACAGATGAAGGTGCAAGGTAAGTAAAAATGAAGGTGAGTAGACAGGTTGGGGCAGAATAAGAAGAATTAAAAATCATCAAGGGGCAGCTAGGTGGCACAGTGAATAGAGCACCGGCCCTGGAGTCAGGAGGACCTGAATTCAAATCCGGCCTCAAACACATAATATTTCCTAGCTGTGTGACTGTGGGCAAGTCACTTAACCCCAATTGCTTCACTAAAAAAAAAATATGGCAAAGGGGAGGCAGATCATTAAGATCTCTGAACACTAAAGGATTTTATGTTTGATCCTGGAGGTGACAGAGAGCCACCAGAGTTTACTGAGAGTGTGTTTGCTGAGAGAGGGTGAAGGGAGGTGACATGGTCATCCCTGTACTTTAGGAAAGTTACATTGTGGGCAAAGTGGAGAATGGACTGGAGTACACAGCGACTTTTTAAAAAAATATTTTAATGTCTCCAACTTTTATTTCTTATTTGTGTTTTTGTTTTAACTTTTATTCATTTTACACTTAAATGCAAAATGAAACAAGGGATAGATCATTTCCATGTACATGGCAGAACATAAGATCAGGTTCAATATAAAACCATAAATTTTCATTTCACAAAAACCTTTGCAATAAAACCTATACTTTGTTTTCAAACAAAACCAGCTTTTCTATGTTTCCATCTACATTTTCTTTTGTTCTCTGCTGTGTACTTTTTATTCCTTTCTTTTCTCCCTCCCTCACCCTAATCCTGCCCTACAGAAGGTTACAATTAAATGTGAATATTTTTATATACGTATATATCTATAAACATATATATATATATACATGTGCAAATACATACATACATATATGTAACACCATACTATGCATTTTTCTATTTGTCAGTCCTTTCTCTGGATTTGGATAGCAACTTCCTCCATAGGTCCAATATTAACTTAGTTTTCTAAATCAGCCAGATCACCATTTCTTATATCATAGCAGTATTCCATCACAATCATATACCACAAATTGCTTAGCCATTCCCCAGTTGAAGAGCATCTATCATTTTAGCCAGTCTGATAGGTGTAAGGTATCTCAATGTTATTTTAATTGGCATTTGTCTAATCAATAATGATTTAGAGCATTTATTCATATAATTATATATAGTCTTGATTTCTTCATCAAAGAACTGCCTGTTCATATCATTTATGCATTCGTCAGTTGGGTTATGATTTGTTTTCTTAAAAATCTGTCAAAGTTCTCTGTGCATTTAAGAAATGAAACCCCTGAATGAGAGATTGTCTATGAAAGTTTCCCCCCAATTTTCTGCTTTCCTTCTAATCTTGATTACATTGGTTTTATTTGTACAAGAACATTTTAAATTAAAATAATTGAAATGATCTATCTTACACCTCAAAAGGCTGTCTATCTCTTGTTTCTTCACATATTATTCTCTTATCCATGAGTCATCTGATAGGTAATATGTTCTGATGGTATCCTAATAAAGCTTCCCCCAGCCCCAACATTTGTACACATTTGTACAGTTTTTCAGATAAAGGTCTCAAGAACTTTGTCAAATGTATAAGGATACGAGTCATTTCCAAACTGATAAATGACCAAAGGATGTGAACAGACAATTTTCCAATGAAGAAATCAAAACAATTTGTAGTCACATCAAAAAAATGCTATAGTTATTGATTAAAGAAATGCAAATTAAAACAACCTTGAGACACTATTTTGCACCTACCAGATTGGCTAAAATGATAGAAGGGAAAAGTGACAAATTTTGGAGGGGACATTGAAAAAATGGGACGCTAATTCAATGTTGGTGGAACTGTGAACTGATTCAATCAGTTTGGAGAGCATTTTGGAATTATGCCCAAAGATTTATTAAAAAAGAACCTACATGTTCTATAATGTTTATAGCAGCTCTGTTCATGGTGGCAAAGACCTGGAAATTGCATGGATGTCCATTAATGGGAAAATGGCTGAACAAGTTGTGGTGCATGATTTTCTTTTCTTTTCTTTTTTTTTTGATGAGGCAATTGGGGTTAAGTGACTTGCCCAGGGTCACACAGCTAGTGAGTGGTACATAATTTTGATGGAATACTATTACAAGATAAAAATGATGCACTCAAAGATTTTAGAAAAAAAACATGAGAAAGGATTCTGGGAAGATGGCAGAGTAGGTCAGAAAATTCTAAGCTCTCAAGATTTTCCTTCACAAAACAGATGAAATAGCACCTCAGGATGAATATTGAGCAGTAAAAATAAATGAGTTGGGGCAGAAGAGGAGTTCTCCTGAGACAATCTGGAAAGATCTGAAGAAAAGTCCCAGGACTAGATTTGGTCCTTGTGAAGAGTAAACACCTCCAAGCTTGGTCCTAGGTCCCCTTAAACAATAAGTGGCAAGGCCTGGGGCTGGCTAGGTTGGGAGGCTGCCTTGGCCCCAGGCCAGGAACTTTGATTCCATGAGGGGTGCTAGGCATCTAAGCTGGGAAAAATCTAGGGAAGCTCTGTTGACAAGGAATACCAGACTGAGCTGTGATGTAGAGATGTGGCCCAATGTAAGAAGGAACCAGCACCTGCCTGGTGAGTGCAGAAGCAGTAGACAGGGACACCACTGGCTGTGGGCACTTACAGGAGACTAGAGGTCTTGCTTCTGGTTGCAAGATAGAATAGAGAACTGAAAGAGGATCTCAGGCCAGAGGCACCATAGCCGAGCTTGTGGCATCAGTGGAGAGGGAACCCTCCTCACAGTTTCAGGGTAGAAAAGAGAGCTTGTGATCACTAACAGACCAGACCACAGGCTAGGAGAGGAGGAAACAGCTCTTCTTCTGTCATACCACCTTTGAAAAACTGAAAACTTACAGGTCCCTAGAATTATCTCTGAAAATAGCTGCACAAAATCCATAACTCTAAACAAATTCTAGAGCAGCAGAATGCACAGAAACAGAGTGAAACAAATTTCCAGCCCAAGACAACCTGGAAGCCCAGCCCTACCTTATCAAACAGTTTTTAAAAAGTCAAATAATTGGCTGAGAAAATGAGCAAACAACAGAAAAAACTCAGACTGTAGAATCTTCCTTTGGTGAGAAGGAAGATCAAGGATTTTCAAAATCAAGTAAGAGAAATAGAGAAAAAATTGGGAAGAGAAATAAGAGTGATGCAAGAAAATCATGAAAAATGAGTCAACAGCTTACTAAGGGAGACACAAAAAAATGCTGAAAAAAATAACATCTTAAATAATATACTAACCCAAATGGCAAAAGAGATCCGAAATGCCAATGAGGAGAAGAATGCCTTAAAAACAGAATTGGCCCAATGGAAAAGGAAGTCCAAAAGCTCACTGAAGAAAATAATTACTTAAAAATTAGAATGGAACAAATGGAAGCTAATGACTCTATGAGAAATCAAGAAATTAGGAAACAAAACCAAGAGAATGAAAAAATAGAAGACAATGTGAAATATCTCATTGGAAAAACAACTGAGCTGAAAAATAAACCCAAGAGTGATAATTTAAAAATTATTGGACTATCTGAAAACCATGATCAAAAAAAAAAAAGCCTAAACATCATCTTTCAAGAAATTGTCAAGGAAAACTGCCCTACTATTCTAGAACCAGAGGGTAAAATAGAAATGGAAAGAATCCACCAATCACCTCCTGAAAGAGATTCCAAAAGGAAAACTCCCAGGAATATTATAGCCAAATTCCAGAGTTCCCAGTTCAAGGAGAAAATATTGCAAACAACCAACAAGAAACAATTTAAGTACTGTGGAAATACAATCAAGATAACACAAGATTTAGCAGCTTCTACATTAATGGATCAGAGGGTTTGGAATATGATATTCCAGAGGTCAAAGGAGCTAGGATTAAAACCAAGAATCACATTGCTCGATGAGGACAAAGTCTAGGGTCCATGAAGATTCATTGCCTTAGAATGTGACTACTAAGCACAGGTCCTTGCCTGGCTCTATGTTGTTTCCCTAAGTAGCCCTGCATGCCAAGTAGCACACCTTCCAATGGGACCATGATAATTCCACCTGCATAAGGTCAGGAGGCTCTGGATTTTGGTTAAGAAATATTTTGGAGCTTACAATATGGGGTTTCTGTGAAGAGCTGACAGTTGTGGTTTTTTCTATTTTAATTTTACAGTCAGGTTCATATAGATATGGTGAATTTTCATCTCTGATTTCATGAAATATGGTACCTAGGCTTTTTGAATTTAAGGTTTTATAGGAGTACAGTGAGCCTTCAATTACTTCTCCTTGACAAATCTTCCAAGTTGTTTGTTTGTGAGAAAAGATAGCTTATATTTTAGGATCTATTTCTGTCACTTGATTTTGTTCTGTGTCTTAGCTGTCTTGTGGAGATACTTATCTCTGTCTGCCCATGGACTGCTCTAGCACTGGAAGAATCCTATCTATTCCCTGGCCTGCTGTGTTCATTTCCTGCTTTGTGACACTGGGGGAGGCTCTTTAGCTTTCCTTGCCTCTCTTTCCTCTCCTCCCAAATGAGGATGGTAAGAGCACTCACTTTAGTGGTTTGCAGGGAGGATAACAGGAGGTAATATTGGCCAAGGGCTTTTTCCCTTTAAAGCACTTAATAAATGTTAGCTCCTTTCTAAATTCTGAGGGCCCTTCAATCCTCAACATTCTATGTTCTTCCAGCCTCTCTTCCTTATGACCTTCTATGTTGTAAGGACTCTCTTATCACTGATATAGCCCTTCTTCTAAATAGACTGCCAGGTCTAACACTGTGTTCTCTGTGTCATCTCCCAGACTAGACATTCTGCATTCCAAGCTCTCTAACAGCCTTGACATTCTATGCTCTAGGGACTCACCCTAATCTGACATTCTGGCCTTTTGGTTATTTTAAGAATTTTTAAATAATTTTTATTTTAATACACTACATATAGCTTAACAATTCATCAGTTTAAATGGACAAAGGTGATTCCATTCAAATGTTGTCAATTTAAAAACTAACTTTTTTGGGGGAGTGGGGGGCTAGGCAATGGGGTTAAGTGACTTGCCCAGGGTCACACAGCAAGTGAGTGTCAAGGGTCTGAGGTAGGATTTGAATTCAGGTCCTCCTGACTCCAGGGCCAGTGCTCTATCCACTGCACCAACTAGCTGCCCCCTTGAAACCTAAATTTTTAGAAAGATTACACATTCATTGCCCAT
>NW_020954224.1:0-21065 GCF_900497805.2 Vombatus ursinus
TAAATCTTGTGTTATCCTGATTGTGTTTCCACAATACTTGAATTATTTCTTTCTGGCTGCTTGTAATATTTTCTCCTTGACCTGGGAACTCTGGAATTTGCCTACAATATTCCTAGGTGTTTTTCTTTGGTGATCTCTTTCAAGAGGAGATCGGTGGATTCTTTCAATTTCTATTTTGCCTTCTGGTTCTAAAATATCAGGACAGTTTTCCTGGATAATTTCTTGAAAGATGATGTCTTGGCTCTTTTTTTGATCATGGGTTTCAGATAGTGCAGTGATTTTTAAATTCTCTCTCCTGGATCTACTTTCCAGGTCAGTTGTTTTTCCAATGAGATATTTCATATTGTTTTGTAATTTTGCATTCTTTTGGATTTGTTTGACAGTGTCTTGATTTCTCATAAAGTCACTAGCTTCCAATCACTCTATTCTAATTTTTAAGGAAGTATTTTCTTCAGCAATCTTTTGGACTTCCTTTTCCATTTGTCCAATTTTACTCTTTAGGGCATTCTTTTCTTCATTGGCTTGGGCCTCTTTTGCCATTTGGGTTAGGATGTTTTTTAAGTTGTTATTTTTTTTTGGGGGTCTCCTTTAGCAAGCTGTTAACTTGCTTTTCATGATTTTCTTGCATCACTCTCATTTCTCTTCCCAGTTTTTCCTATACTTCTCTTACTTGCTTCTCAAAGTCCCTTTTGAGCTCTTCCAAGGCCTGGGACTGATTCATATTTTTCTTGGAAGTTTTGGATGTAGGAGCTTTGACTTTGTTTTCTTCTTCTGGTTGTATGTTTTGCTCTTCTTTGTCACCAAAGTAAGATAATGTAGCCTGACTCTTTTTGCTCTGCTTACTCATGATCCTGACCAATTACTTGAGTTTTAAACTCTTTGTTTAGGTAAGTGTCTGTTTCCATGGTGGAGAATGCACTGTCCCAAGCTTTGGGTGTTTGTATAGCTGTTTTCAGAGATACTTCTAGGAACCTGAAAAGTGTCAGTTCTTCCAAGGTGCTAAGAGAAGGGGCGAGGTGTTTCGTCTCCACGGCCACAACAAGCTCTATCACGACAGCGCTCCTCCTCAGCCCAGGACCACTCCTCAGAACTGTGACCAAGATCCAAGCACAGGTAAAGCAAGAGATTCCTGTCTCAGCCTTGGCAAAGAGATCCCTGCAATCCCCCTCTGATCAGCCACTCGATTCCCCCTCAGTCTGTGGGCCAGAAGCCTCAGGGCGGCTGTGATCTAGCTTCTTCTCTCACCACAGTAACAGAATTTTCCCACTGACCTTCTAAATTGCCTTTGGTGTTCGTGGGTTGAGAAGTCTGGAAACCACCACAGCTCCCTGTGATTCAGTCCTCTGAGGCCCGCTCCAGGGTTGCTGTGGCCTGCGTGCCCACGCCGAACTGTGCTCCTCTCCCAGCCTGGTGCGATATACCTTTGTGATGAGCCATCCAGGTTGTCTTCGGCTGGAAATTTGTTTTACTCTGTTTTTTTGTGGGTTCTGCTGCTTTAGAATTTATTTAGAGCCATTTTTTGTAGGTATTTGGAGGGGTTTGGGAAAGAGCTCGAGCAGGTCACTGCTTTCCCTCCACCATCTTGGCTCCACCCCACAACAGTTTATTTTAAAAAAGATTTTGAGAACTGTATTTCCACAAAAATGGTTTCTGTTTAAACCTGTGTATTTTATTATGTGCATTTATAAGTCTTATTCTGAGGAAAGGTCTGTAGGCTTCATCAGAAGGGACCAAGACACAGGACAGGTTTCTTTAACTAGATAATTTTTAAGGGCTCTTTATATCCCAAAGGATCTGTGTATGCATGAACAGTATCCTCACTTTGAAAAATGTGTTAGTGATAGTAATTCATCTCTACATTATATGACTTTTTAAGACTTACAGAGTCCTTTTATCACAAGAACCCATTTTAAGGATTTTAGTGATGTTTTTCATAAGTACTTTAAGAGGTAGATTTTTCAAGTAGCATTATTGCTATCTTGAACATAAGATACTAAAATCAGAGAGTTATGTAACATTTTAGTGGTCTTACAAGAAGTGTCAGAACCTGGATGCCGAGCTGGACTCTTGATTCCAAGACTGAATGGAAAGCTCCTCCAAGTTCCTATACTGATCAATACCTGAACTTTCTCTTCATGAACAAATGACTTTCCTCCTATTCTTCAAGAGTGATAGTGATATAAATTTAAAAAAAATAATTTTAAATGATGTCCACTGCCCTGGTTAGGTAACCCAATCAAGACACTGTCCTATTAACAGCCTCTTTAGTCCAGAAGGGTAGAATTGTCATGCAAAGAAAGGCAAAGTCATGGATTTAACACCAATCTGGGTCATTTAATTTCATTCTCTGCCTTAGTCAAAGACTATGCCTTCAGTAACTCAGAACGGCCATTTTGAAATGTAAATTTATTGTCAACAGGAGAACTAACTCTCAAATCACCTCTGTTTGTTAATGGCCTGTTTTACCTTTTTATGAAGAAGGCAGAATGGAGAATAACTGCCTTCTGGATTCTGATTAATCTTGCATGAATAAAAATACCCATTTATCTCCAGGCAGCTGAATGGTACAGTGGATATAGCAGTAAAATCTGTAGAGTCCCAGGCCTGGAGTCAGAAAGATCTGAGTTCAAATTTGACCTCAGACCCTTACTAGCTGTGTGACCTTGGGCAGGTCATTCAACATCTGTTTGCTTCAATTTCTCATCTGCAAAATGGGGATAATAATAGCACCTATCTCCCAGGGTTGTTGTGAGGATCAAATGGGATAATACTTGTAAAATGCTTAGCAGTGTAGCTTAGCACATAGTACGTGCTATATAAATGTTAGTCATTATTATTATGTATTCTCATATACTCATGAAATACATGAAAAGGAATTCTTGAAAGACCCATTGCTCTAATTAAGGATATGCAGAAATAAACTTGTGCTTTAATACAATACATTATCTGTTTCCTCCATTCACAAATACTTGGATGTTTTGGACATTGTGATTATTGAGGGTCACTGTATGAGTCTATGACTGGCTTTCCAGGTGGCTGTTTTCTCCATGCTTACAACTTTTTTTTTTCTTTTTGGTAATGGGAAGTCTAGTAAAAATTCGCTTTTACAATTACAGGATTATAATTGAAAAATTACATTAAACTTTTAAAAAGAAAGCAACATTCCTATTTCTACTGTTATATAGCATAATAGAAATTATATATTCATATGTAATTATATCACATAAATTAATAAAATATATTATTGGTAATGGTAGAGAGACATGGCATATTTATACACACTTGAAATTGGGCAATTTGATATAAATACCTGTATCTTAAAATCTTCTCTACAGAGGTATATCCTCCCATGATTTTAAATACCTTTTGTTCACAGGGACTTAGCTGAATAACTTTAAGTATGCTCTTGCATAGGTATCCACTTTCTGCCATTGTGGATATAGGGCTGCCCTATCTATGGGGAAAAATGACAAGAAACTAGCACGCAAAAGAATATCTTTCCTAAATGCAGTTACAGCATACTGTTAATCATTTTATGTGATGAGAACAGTTTTCTTGTTCAGTTCTTATTCTTACTCTTCAAAATGGGGTTTTACAATAAAATGTTTCTTAAATTCGTACAAGCATATCACATAACAGACTTAATCACTATATGATTGCATTTTGCCCCCAATACAAGAATAAATGAACTATATATCTCAGGGTAATGAAAGGATTGTTAGAAATAGGAGTAATGAGCAGATATTACAGAAAGATTATGTTTGGTTCAATGTAAGGAAAAGTAAAACTTTGCAAATTTGGAATGGGTTGTTTTTTGCATCAGAATATTCTGCCCCACTGAAATTCCTCAAGGGAAAATTGGATGACCATTGATTGTGGATATTTTAGATGTAGTTCAAGTTCAAATAAAGGTTATTGATATCCATCCCAATATTGAGTTTCTGTGCTTTTGTTTTAAGTTGGAAGGTAAAGTCAAGAGACCATAACCTTTTTGAAAGAAAAGTATTTAAAAATAATGTATTTGACATTTTTCCTATTAATTTATTGGATTCACAGAATAATAGAAAAAATAATCTGACAGGGCATTTGAGTTGACTCTTCTACTTATTGTAGAACTTGAAAAAGTTTGGTTTTCTTAATTATGAAATAGTGGTAATAATACCTTTCCTAACTTCTACTTAGGGTTATTGAGATCAAATATAGGAATGCAAAAATACTTTAACTATGGTAAAGCCTGTAGCCATGTAAAGTGCCTTTGGCCACTTTTCTAGGTATATGTATTTTTAAAATTGTATTCATTAGTATGATCTGGACCCTCTGAAAGTCAGAATTTTAAATAGCAATACACTTTCACATTTGATATCACATACACACAAGTAGGTAAATATTAAAGTATGTGTATAATATAATATTTTATATTATATATGCATGTGTGTGCATGTGTATGTGTGTGTGTAGCCCAGGCTTCTCTTGAACATGCTTTGCTTAACTGGAGCTCACTGTGTCCCCCTACCATGCTAGTTTGATCTCCTCCTTTGATTGGCTGCCTGAATCCTTAAAACAGGAGAGACTGAGCAAGCAGTTTGCTCTCTTTTCAGCTATGCTCTTTCCCCACCTTTTCTGTTATGCTTTTTCAGCAACTTATCTGATGTGCCCAGTGAGGTCTCCCCCTCCCCTCTCTCTCTCTTTTGTTCCAGCTCCTAGAAATGGGCCTGGGAGGTGTTTGTTTCTATTCTATGTTCTCCTCAGTTTCATGTGCTTGAGGCAATCCCCATAGACCAGGGAGTTTGAGCCTTGGTGACCTTGGAGCCAGGATTACAGGTGAGATAGTCTCACCAACCCTCTCAGCATGGAAACCTTGAGAATCCAGGGTACAATACTTGAGCTTGAGGGTGGTTTTGGACTTGGAACTGGGACTGTGCTCTATGGGAAATGAGCTAGGTCATGAACCTAAAAAACCTCTCCTATTCCACAGAGATTGAAGTAGTGGTGAAGGTACAGGGAGATTATGCCTCCCATGTGTTTGAGGAGTATGTTTCCATATGTGGAAGTAAATATTCCTTTGAAAAAGCTCCACTCTGTTATTTACATACATATATACATACATACACACAACAATCTATCTACTGTATTTTATGATCATTGGAATGACTTGGTTTTTAATCCGTCTGAGAACGGTTTCTTGGCTATGAGTTTCTTCAGAGAAGTCTTTAGATTTTTGCTCCTTAGGATATAGATGACAGGGTTCAGAATTTGGTGAACTATTATATAGAACATAGACCTAGAACTGAATCAGAGGTTATGATAAAAATCATGAAAATGAAGAGGTGGGGCAGGCAAGTAGAGAAGGCTTTTGTTTCAATCCTGTGCAGTTATAATCTATAGCACAGTTGAGAGGATGTGAAAATATTCACCATGAAAATAAAGTAGAATATTAAAAAATAGTTACAGTAGTCATGGTGATATCAACTGCAGTAAATACACACACACACACACACACACACACTCACACACAAGATCCTGAGTAGGAGGGACATTACAAAAGAACTTGTGGATATCCTTTGAGCCATAGAAAAGCAAAGAGAATCCACAGCCCTCATGTGGCCCCAATCACAATTTCCCTGAACCAAGAATCAGCTGCCATTCTCACACATAGCTCTCATCATGAGGTCTTCATGTTCAAGGGCTGACAGATGGCGAAATAGTTGTCATATGACAACAATGTCAGGAGAAAAAATTTTGATGCTGAAAAGAAAATTACTAAAAAGAGCTGTAATATACACCCCAAGAAAGAGATTGAGGAGCTACAGCTCAGGAAGTTTACAGTGGATTTTGGGACAATGACAGAAATAATGCAAAGATCTGAAAAGGACAGGTTCTTCAGGGAGAAGTATGTGAGGGTATGGAGGTGTCCATCTATGGTGATGAAGACGAAACTGATCAGGCTCCCCTTCAAAGCCATCAGATTAATAAGAAGAACATGGCATGTAAAACCTGAATCTCCTAGGTGTTGAAAAAGTCCATGAAGGGGAAACCTGTCTCCATGGTGAGGTTGGCCATGCTCTGGGGGGTTCTCTTAACTGTCTGTACAGAGAAAAGAAACAGATGCCAAATGACCTAGCCAAGTGTGCTAGGTGTCAAGAGAATTTAATTCAGGCCCACTGTATGAAGTAGGGTAAATCAAAATCTCTCTGTCTCTTTCAGTTATCTCATTTGTCAAATGAAGGAATTGATCTAGATCAGAGAATCTTAACATGAGAGTCACAAAATTATTAAATTTGTTTTGAGGACTGCATTTCCATATATTTGGTTTCCTTTGCAATCCTATGTATTTTTATGCACTTAATAAAGTGGTTGTGAGGAGTTCATAGGTTTCGTCATGCTGACCAAGGGGATCATTAAAAAAAAGGTTAAGATTCACTGAAGTAGGTAATCATTAAAGGATGTTTTAGATCTCAAAGGATCTGTGAATTTCTGAATAATATATTTGCTTTGAAAAATAATATTATAATAGCAATATCTTTCAATCTACAATGAAATATATCAGCTATTCATTACAAGAATATCTGAGGTAGGAAGTTCAAGTAGAATTATTACAATTTTTAAAAAAAAAAGATGCTGAGACTCAGAGACTTTCTAGTGGTTACACAAAGATATTAACCCTTGGCTACTAATTCGAAGACTGACCTGAAAGATCCTCCAAGGAACAAATGATTATCTTCCCGTTCTTCAAGAATGGTAATTGCAAACTGGACTAGGGTTTTTGTTATTGTTGTTCAGTGGTTTCAGTCATATCTAACTCTTCGTGACCCCATTTAGTGTTTTCTTGGTGAAAATGCTGAAGTGACTTGACATTTACTTTTCTAGCTCATTTTGTAGATAAAGGGGAGTATAAATAGCAATTGTTTCTGTTCTGGCCAGAAACTGTTAGGGTCTTCCACTGCATACTGATTCTTTTGTGAAGGCAAACTAGGCCATCTTTTGCTTTAATTCCTATCTAGCCTTTAATCACGGAATGGGTGTTGCCTCAGACAAACTGAGATCTGAGAAAGACCTTAGCTTAAAAAGACCAAGGTTGCACTGCATCTGGGGCCATTGCCAGTCATCCTGACTTATGTCTTGCTACTAGACTCTGACTATTCTGGAGGAGAGAGTGAGGCTGATGACTTTGCACAGCCATGCTTCGCTTAAATCCAATTCACTTGCAAGTCAAGATATCACCCTGCTGATACCATTGGTCCTCTTCAAGAACAAAGCACAAATGATAGTAACAATGAATGACAGACTAAGGCAAACAAGTTTAAGTGACTTGCCCACAGTCATACAGCTAGTAAATGTCTGAGGCCAGATTCAAACTCAGGAAGATGAGTGTTCCTGATTTCAGGTCTTGCACTCTATCCTCTGTGCCACCTACCTGCTCAGATGACTGTCATCAAGACAGTCCTTTTACTCCTCTCAGATTGATTTTCTACCTACTCTTCATGTTGACTGTTCCCAATCTTCCTTTGTCTCCTTGACTTCCCATAGTATCCCTCCCACTACCTATTTGACTGAAGACTTAATTTCATACTCCATTTAGAAAATATTGGTCATTCTTAATGAGCTACTTCTTTTCAACTTTTTTTAAGCTTATTATCTCCCCATTCTCTGCTCTTTCATTCCATTCTTTCCTTAAGAGGGAAGGTAGTATTTCTTCCAGTGTAGAGGCACAATCCAGGCCAGAGGTGATAAGAACTTGGACTAAGCTGAACCTAAGAGTGTTACAAATAGTAGCTAATGATAGAGCATCACTCTAGCTTCTAGCCCACCTCCTACAGTCACCCTTCAGGAAATAACTGGATGACTTGTTAAAATTTGATCTTACAACTGCAACTACTACCTCTTCATTAGCCTTAGCTATAGATGACTTAGCAAAGAAAGTCCTCTGTGATGTCAAATTATGTAATATCAGAAATGGATATGGTTTTATCATTGGAAATAGTATTAAATCATACTTTGCCATCTGCTTGCTATCTCATCTTGAGGATAGCTGGGTATTTCAATTTTTCTTATAGCAAAAACCTTTATGATGTTATAACCCCTTATTAGAAGATGAGCCCCTTGAGATAAGGGATTTTGTTGGAGTGATATAAGAAATCCTCTATTTTTCTTTGATGAAGTCAAGTTAACCACTATTTTCAGTCAGTGCCTAATAACCTGGGGTCAGAGAGGTTACTAGCCTCTCATCTTTTATCACCATTATTCAAATTTATATATGTTAAACACAGAACAATACTAGGAAAGCACAAAGATAGCTCAGCGCAACATTCACACATCCTAGTGAAGTTAAGTGAAGAATACTGGTACCCATGACTGGGTCTCAGATAAATAGTGAGAGTTCAAAATATTGTAAAGTCTTTCCCCACCTCAAACCCCATTCTTTCTGATGAGTGACACATTTTTGTCCAGGTACATGCAATATTTCACAGCAGCTTTCTCCATCACAACTTCACTAATTCATCTTTATGGATCAATTCAAAGTAAGGCAGTATCATATATTTGATTGTCCATTTCTGTTCTTTTAATCTACCATTTGCTTTAATGATACTTCGCATGTTTCCCATCTTTCCTAAGTTTCAGCTTTACGTATTCTGGTGTTGAAGTTACCTGATCAAGAGACAGGGGCTTTTCTGTTGCCTTATTTCTCAATTCCGCACTTTGATATTTTGTACATTGCCATTCTTAGAGGACTACTATGTCTATCAAATACTACTTCTGTAGTTGCCTGTTTTCTATAAATCTATCACTGTTTTTGTAACAGGAAGCCTAGTGAAGGAGTGTCATTACAACAGCTCAACAATGTAACAAAATACAACTACAACAACAGAGATGTTACTAAACATTTATAAAGAAAGAATCTTATATCTATCTGGTTATGACTCTATCTTTTACATTGTATATAATATAATATTATGATATAAATTATAGATTCTATGTAATAATATTTACCACAAATTAACATAGTATTATACATAATATCAGGAATAGCTAATAAACAGGTATATGTGTACTTGAACATTGACAACCTAATACAAATAAATATAATTTTTCTTACTTAAAATACACCCCCAACCAAGACACATATTTAGTTTGAGCCCTTATTTAAACAAGTGGACTCAGCTGAACAGCATCAAGCATGGCCTTGCATGTATACTTTCTGCTAATATGTACATGAGGCTGTAATCTCTAGGAAACAAACTAGTGGACCAGAAGAATGGTTTTTACCGTTCCAGCACATAAAAATCAAGTCACTTAGTGGTCTGGATTAGCACTGTCTTACATTTAAATTGAGGTTCTGCTTATCAAATGTATCTTAAATTTGTCTGATCATAAAACTCCACTGACTTGATCATTCATTTGTGTATAATTTACTCCCCAATAGCAGAAGCCCAAATGAACTACATCTCAAGGTAGTCAAAGATCTGGTGAAATATAGAAGCAGTGGGCAGAAGTTGCACATAGACAGTGTTTGGCTGAGTGGAAGGAAAAAAAATTCCAATAATTAGAACTTTGCAAATGTGGACTTGTTGTTGTCGGTTAGCGTATTAGTCACGTCTGAATCTTTGTGACTCCTTTTTTTTTTTTTTTTAGCAAAGATACTGAAGTGGTTTGTTATTTCCTTTTCCAGTTCATTTTATAGATGAGGAACTGAGGCAAATGGGGTTAAGTGAGTTGCCCAGGATCACATAGCTAACTAGTGTCTGAGGCTGGATTTGAACTCAGATACTCTTGACTACAGGCCCAGCACTCTATGCATTGTGTCATCTAGCTGTCCCACAAATATGGAATGCATGAGGTTATTCTGCTCCACTGAAAGTCCTTATATAAAGTTTGGATGATCATGAGTTTTGGATATTTTAGTATATTTACTTGGGACATTCCTCCCAATACTAAATTTTTGTAATTTTATTTTATATTTCAAGATAAAATCAAGAGTTTACTAATTTTTTTGAAAGGAAAGCACTTTTTTGAGAATAGTATATTTGAAAATTCTTCCATTAATTTATGTCTACTGTTTACTTAAGAAATACCACATGACATAATAGAAAAACTAATCTGAACTGAGAACAGATTAAACATTGAGTCAGGACTCCACCATTTACCGATGATCTTGATAAAGTTTAATTTCCTTAACTAAAAAATGGTAGTAATAAGCCTATCTAAACTACTCCTTTAAATTATTGAAGAAATTTAATATTGAAATGTGAAAACCCTTCAAAAATTAGAAAGTACTATGGACATATAATGTTCTTTTGGTGGAGACTTTTAAAATGATGTTTATTTGTATACTCAAGGTACTATGACAGTCAGCATTTTAAAACTCATGAGGTTGACATAAATACATAAGTGAGGAATTTAAGTTAATAAACACATAAAGAGAAGAATTGATATATGTGTGAACACACATATACACATTATACACATATACTTATATAAGCACACACATATGCATATGCACACATACAATGCATACCAACAAATACATCATGAAAAAAGTATTAATTGTCCTAAGAAATGTTTCGAGGCTATTACCTTTTTCACAGAATTTTTTATGTCATTGTTCCTCAGGCTCTAGATGATGGGGTTTAGGGTTGGAGTCACCACTATATAGAACACATACAGCAATAGATCCAGAAGTGAGTCAGAGTCCCAAGGTGGCTTTAGATAAGCCTTGATCCTGGTTGTAAAAAAAAAACAAAACATGAGAACAATGAAGTGGGTCAAACAAGTGGAGAAGGTTTTTGATTAACATTCTGTGACCTTCATCACAGTTGAGAAGATGTGATCATAATAAGTAATTATGGAAATAAAACGGCATATTCCTAAACCAGTCACCATATCCATAATCACAGCAACCGTGATCTATATATCAGAGCAAGAGATTCTGAACAAGGAAGAGATATCACAAAAACAAAACAAAACAAAACAAAACAAAAAAAACTGGTGGATCTCTTTGGAGCCATGGAAGAGCAAAAAGAAATGTACCACCTGAGTACAAGGCCCTCAAAATACCTTCTGTGAGCCAGAATTCTGCCATCCATGAACAAACAACTCTGCTCATGATGACTTCATATTGTAGGGGCTGGTAAATGACCACATATCGATCATGAAATACCATTGTGAAGAGAATAATCTCTGATGCTGCAAAGAAAATCACCAAAAAGAGGTTTAATACCCACCCCAAGAAAGAGATGAAATAGTTGCCAATGAGGGAGTTGGCAATGAATTTGAGGATAAGGACAAAAATAAGGCAAAGATCTAAAAAGGGCAAATTCTTTGGAAGAAGTAGATGGGGGTGTGGAAGTGCCCATTGAGAGAGATGAGCGTGAAGATGATAAGGTTCCCTATCATAGGTAGATCAATAAAAAGGCATGGTATATAAGACCTGTATCTCAGAGGTGTTGGAAAAGCCCATGAGGAAGAATTCTTTCATTATGGTGATTCTGGTCATGCCCTAGAGGGTTGTCTTGAATGACTGCACAGACAAAAGAAACACCCAGTGTACTGGGCTTCAGAAAACCTTTTTTCAGGCTTGCTGTATGACCTTGGGCAAAGCACGATCATTTTGTCTACCTCAGTTTTCCTTATTTTTAAAATGAGTGGCTGGTACTAGATGAATGGGCCTATGAGGTCTATGAATGTCCTTTTTAGAAAAAAAAATGTTTTGCTTACTATATTTAGTGTCCTGGGCCCCTTTGGCTGTACTGAAGACTATGGGACCATTTTCAGAATAATGTCTTTGAATAAATAAAATGAAAAGACCATAAGATTACTAAATATTTTATTTTATTTTTTCCAATTACATGTAGAGATAGTTTTCAACATTCATTTTTATGAGGTTTTGAGTTCCAATTTTTTCCCCTCTCCATGACATTAAGCAATCTGATATAGTTTTTACACGTGCAATCATGGAAGCATATTTCCACATTAGTCATATTGTGAAAGAATAAACAGAACAAAAGGGAAAAGCCACCAAAAAATAACAAGAAAGTGAAAATAGCATGCTTCAATCTGCATTCAGACTCCATAGTTCTTCCTCTGGATGTAGATAGAGAGCATTTTCTCTCATTAGTTTTTTGGAATTTTCTTGGATCATTGTAATGCTGAGAAGAGCTAAATCATTCATAGTTGATCATCATATAATGTTGCTCTTACTATGTACAGCGTTCTCCTGGTTCTGCTCACTTCATTCCGCATCAGTTCACATAAGTCTTTCCAGGTTTTTCTAAAGTCTGTTTGCTCATCATTTCTTGAAGTACAATAATATTCCATTAGATTCATATGTCACAACTTGTTCATCCATTTCCCAATTGATGGGCATTACCTCAGTTTCAATTCTTTGCCACCACAAAAAGAGCTGCTATAAATATTTTTGTACATGTGAGTCCTTTTTCTTTTTTATGTTCTCTTTGGGATAGGAACTAAGTAATGGTATTGCTGGATCAAAGGATATGGACAGTTTGATTGCCCTTTGGGCATAGTTCCAAATTGCTCTCTAGAATGGTTGGATCAGTTCATAACTCCACCAACAGTGCATTAGTGTCCGAATTTTCTCACATCTTCTCCAACATTTATCATTTTCCTTTTCTGTCATATTAACCAATCTGATAGGTATCAGGTGGTACCTCATAGTTGTTTTGATATGCTTTCCTATAATCAATAGTAATTTAGAGCATTTTTCATATGATTATAGATAGCTTTAGTTTCTTCATCTGAAAACAGCCTGTTCGTGTCCTTTGACTATTTGTCAATTGGGGAATAACTTGTATTCTTATAAATTTGACTCAGTTCTCTATGTATTCGAGAAAGGAGGTAAAAGGCCTTCTTGTGGAAGTGGCCTCTCAGGGCAGAACTGGGAGCAGCTGTGGAAGGTTGAGTCAGAAAAGAAAACCACCCTAACAAGTAGACAAGACCTGTCCCAAGATGGAATGGACTTAACAAAGGTAGTGAGCCCCACATGTTCTTACCCCTCACAGCCAGCCACCTTTATGCTGAGATTCAGTGATGCTGGTCCCTTGGCTTCATCTCTGAACTCCAGGTATTTTGACTGACTGTCCTGAAGGCTGTAGTGCTCATCTCAGCCTCCTGGCTTCCTGCAAGTCCCAGATAAAACCCCACCTTCTCCAAGGAACCCTTTCCCAGTCCTCCTTAATCACAGTGCCTTCTCTCTGTTCGTTATCTGCAGTTGATCCTGTCTATATCTTGTTTATACATAGTTATTCATATCCTGTTTCCTCCATTAGAGAGAGCATGAGCACCTTGAAGGCAGGGACTGTCTTTTGCCTTTCTTTGTATTCTCTATTGTTTAGCACAATTCCTAGCACACAGTAGGCCCTTCATAAATATTTATGGACTGAGTAACATAGCAGGAGTATGCAAGCAAAGGTTGGATGATCATCTCTTGTCAGGGAATTCCCCTTGTTCTATGGATGTGGCTAAGTTGGGACCTTCTCTGGTGTGGTTTCCACACCTTACTCTCAGGATGGAGGAAGTTTGGAAGAATTGGGTCAGGTCTCTTAACATCCTGTCATTTTAATGCTATTTCCTTCTAGGGTCCTGGGGTCTGATGACTATGCAGGACAACACAAAATGGAAGAAGTGTGGTAGGGTAGAAAGAGGAGTCACAGGCAAATCCCAGGTACATCTTCTCCAGGCCTTAGTTTCCTGATACTGAGACTTTTGGCAGTCTCTCCCCTTCTGGTGGCTAAAGACATATATATATATATATACACACACACACACATACACATATACATATATATATGTGTGTGTGTGTGTATGTATATATATGTATATATGTACATATATGTATATATAAATATATATGTGTATACATGTATATATGTATGTACATATGTATGTATATGTGTGTATATGTATGTATATGTATATATACATATATATTATATACATAATTACAAATTTATCATTATAAATTATAGATATATAATCAGAAGTTTAAAGACATCGTTCTCAGAAATGGGCCTGGAGGATTTACCAGATTCCCAAAGTGGCCCATGATACAAAAAAGTTAAAAATCCCTAAACTGGATGGTTTTTGAGGGCTGGTCTACATTTCAAAGTATCTCTGTATATGTGAGCAGCGTCATCACATTGAAAAAGATGGTAATATAAGTTAGATCTCTTTATATGTAAGATATCTTTACAAGTTTAAGGATTAAGAAGCATCTTAACCACAAGAATCTTTTGAGTTAGATACTTCAAGTTGCATTATTACCATTTTATACCAAACATTACTGTGGTTCAGGGAAGTTACGTGCTTTCCTGTTGTCACATCAGGGACTAGAATTTTAACCCCAGTTCCTAGGCTGATGCAAAAGTCTCTTCAGATTCTTGTGCTGAGGCAAATCTGAACTTATTTTTTCATCAAAAAGTGGTTGTCTTCCCATTTTGAAAAGACTGATAGTAATATGCATATTCTCTAGTAATTTTAAATGAATTCCACTGCCCAGAATGGGAATTTAAATGAAGATATTTTGACTCCATGATTAGTCCAGCAGAATAGAAATGTTATACAGATAAAGACAATGGAACAGATTTCATACTTGCCTAACCCATTTAATTTCATGTGTTCCCTCAACCCAAAACTGTCCCATTGCTAACTCAGAGCACATATTCTATGCAAATCTTTACTGAACTGGAGAACTTATTCAGGGGCCATGTCTATCTGTGGTAGATCTCTTCCACCATCTTAGTATGATAAACATAGCTTGGGGAATATACTCTCCACCCCCATTCTGATTTCTTTTACTGAATTAAAATAACTATTCTCCTACTCTCATGAATTACATCCTAAGGTATGGCTTCTGGACCCATTGCTTTCAGTTAACCCATAGAGAAAAAAGGCTTGTGCATTTGGATATTGGACAAAGGAAAATTACAAAGAAGAATGGATCAATACTATTTATCAAGAAACATTTATCAAGTGTTTATTCTGTGTTACCCTGGATAGTTTAAAAACGATTAATCTTCTCTAGTTAAAAACCTCTAACTGTTTCAAATCTGTCAGGAGAATAAGAAAATGAATATTAATAATTATAATACAAAGTAGAATGGAGAAATTCATTGGAGGAGAACAAAGAGTTTACTTCTAACTGGCAGAATCAAGAACAGCTTCATGTTGTATGGAGATTATAAGGTGCCTCATAGAGGATACGTAGGGTTTTATCAGGCAGAAATATGTATGATTTGAAGAAATACACAGAAGTATAGAATGCTGTTATGATTCCTTTATATTTCTAAAAATTTCCACATTTTGCATGTGTCATTCTTCCTATATTTATTTTTTTATTGGGATGTCTAATTCCTGCACCCCTCATTACTTTCCCTGGAAGTTTCTCCTATTCTGACAACATTTTCCCCTTCCCAATTGTGCCCCTATAGTTAACTAATTCCATTTAATACTTTTTTTCTACTCTTGAATCCCTTACTCATTTGTCTTATTGCAAAACACACATTGCCAAATTACAACTCTGGAATACTCCTATGATCGATCTCCTCTAATCATATTTATGTGTTGCTAAATGGAACTAGCCACATTCACTAAACTATGCTGACTGGGTCAGCTACTCATTTTAGTTATTTTACCTCACCTGGTCCCTCACTTCAGTAAGGCAATACCTTTATTTTTCTTAAATTAATTCTCTATCCCACTAACACATGTGGGCTGCTCACATTCTTCTTTTCTCTCCTTACCCCTTTCATACTATCCCTTCCATAACTTTCATAGGTGAGACTTCATTTCATAGTTCACTTAGAAAATAGACACCATTCTTGTTGAGCTACTTCCTCCGTTCTTTTCAACTCACACTTCTCTGATGTTATTCCCCCCATTCTTTCCTCCTTTACTTTAGTCTCTGATGAAGAAGTGAGGTGGTTTTTTTCTTCTAAAAAGGTGATCTTTATGTGTTCACTTGATCTCATCCTCTCCTAACAATAATGTTTCCATTATAAGCTCTTCTTTGCCTCTATTTGTCCATCTTTCCCTTTCTCCTGGTTCCTTCTCTGCTGCTTAGAAAAATGCCTAAATTTTCCTCAGCCTTAAAAAAATACCCTTCATTAGATTCTATAATCTTTAAGAATCTATCTTTCAGTAGATCTCTTCCCTTTATCAACCAAAGTCCTAGAAAAATACTGTATATATTTTTCGATTCTATTGCCTTTCCTCTCTTTCTAAATCCTTTATAATCTGATTTATGACTTCATCAGTCACCTGACATTACCCTTTCCAAAGTAACTCGTACTTTATTAATTGACTGATGTCATGGTTTTTTCGTTCTCCTCATTCATCTTGACCTCTGTGCAGTATATGAAACTGGTTGCTATTTTCTCTGCCTATAGTCTTTCTTCTCTGTGTTTCTCTGATCCTGCTCTCTCTTGATTTTTCTCCTACATATATGGTCACTCATTCTTAGTTTCTTTTGCAAATCATCATCACAACATGCTCTCTAACAGTGGGTTTATGCCAAAGTTCTGTACTAGGTTCTCTTCTATTTTCTCCCTATCTGCTCTCTCTCAACAGTTCACAAGGGTTTATTTTTCTCCTTCTTGATGATGAATTCCCACATCTATATTTCTTGCCCCACTCTCTCTCCTGATTTCTGGTATTACATCACTAACTACCTATTGGAAATTTCAAAGTGCATGTCTTGTAGATATCACAAGCTTAGCTTAGCCAAAATATAAGTAATTTTCCTCCCCCATAAAAACATACAAATAACATCTCTAAACTTTCTTATTTTTATCATAAGGATCACTATCATTTCAGCCATGCAGATTCACAACTTTAATGATATCCTTATTACCTCACTCTCACCCCATGTATCTAATCAATTGCTACACCTTGTTCTTTCTGTTTTCCCAACATCAGATGCTTATTGACTGATGGGCATTGATCTCTTTCTCTTGTCTCACTCTATCACAATTCTAGTTGAGATCTTCATAAGCTACACTTAAACTATTGTAGTAGCCTCCTAATTAGTTTCCCTTCTTCAGATCTCCCCTCTACAAAATATTATTCACATACCTGTCAAATTGTTTTTTTTTAAAGCGCATATCTGACTATGTTGCTCCCTTATTCAATTAAGTCCAGGTGTTACTAATACTCCTAGGATCATATGATATTCTCTGTTTAGCATTGAAGTTCTTTTTGAAACATGACCCAGTCTTCACTTTTTTTTGCAAACTACCCATTTAAAATAACTAGACAGTATAAGGTAGGAATATTGCTGTGATTAAGGAAATGATGAGTTGGTGGACTTAGAAAAATATGGAAAGCCTTGGACTTATCAAGGAAGATGTTATCTACCCTCAGAGAAACAGAGGACAAAACAAGAATAGTACAGTCTTACATTTTGATGCTTATAAATGTACATGTTTGTATTTAAGTGCAATTATAGATATGTAAGTATATATATGTATATGTAAGTTATGTATATATGTGTGTATAGCAATATATATATGTGTGTAGATATTATATATATATGTATATGTATATTATCTATCTGTCTACACTTAATTTTAGCCTTCTTGGGGGAGAGGGAAAAGGAAGGGGAAAAAAGAACAAAGTAAAAAGTGCACAGCAGAGAAGCACCAACCCCCCCCCTTTTTTTTTTTTGCTTAGGCAATTGGGGTTAAGTGACTTGCCCAGGGTCACACAGCTAGTAAGTGCCAAATGTTTGAGGCTGGATTTGAACTCAGGTCCTCCTGACTCTAAGGCCGGAGCTTTGTCCACTGCGCCACTTGACTGCCCTTAAAAACATACAAGAAGCAAAGAAAAGATGGAAAGCTCTGGACATGGTGTGTGATATTTATTGTGTAGGTTATCTTGAAATGGAAATTTATTACTGTGTATTTTGAATCCACTCTTACATTCTCCTGTGCACATGGTAATGATTTTTTCTTTTCTTATTTTATAATTAAGTTTTAGTGTTTAAGTTTATAATGTTTCCTTTTCTTATTGTATATTTAAGTTTCAGTATTTAAGTTTAAAATAAATTAATAAAAATTTGTAAAAAAAACAACCTTGCCTTTTCGTATCTTTTGACCATTTATCAACTGGGGAATGGCTCTTATTTTTATAAATTTAGCTCAGTTTTCTATATATTTGAGAAATGAGGCCTGTTTTTAGAGAAACTTGTTGCAAATCCCCCCTCCCCTAGCTTCCTGTTTTCCTTCTAAGTTAGCGTTAGTATTGTTTAGGCAAAACCTTTTTAATTTCATATAATCAAAAATGTCTTTTTTATTTCCCATAATCCCCTCTCTTTCTGGTTTGGTCATAAGCCCTTCTCTTATTGACAGATCTGATAGGGGTATTTCTCCATGTTCCTCTCATTTAGTTATGATATTACCATTTATTTCTAAGTCATCTGTCCATTTTGATCTTACCTTGGTGTATGGTGTGAGATGTTACTCTATGCTTACTTTTTGCCAAACTACTTTCCAGTTTTCCCAGCAATTTTAGTAAAATGTTGAGTTTTTACCCTAAAAACTCTGATATTTGGGTTTACCAAACACTAGATTACTTGGGTTATTTATTATTGTGTACTGTGTCCCTACTTTATTCTACTTATCCACCACTCTATTTCTTATCCAGTACTAGATTATTTGATTGGTGCTTTGTAGTATAATTTGTACTGTAGTTCGATAACTGGAACTGCTAGGCCACCTTCTGTAACTTATTTTCCCCATTGATTCCCTTGATATTCTTGATATTTTTTTTTCAGATTAAATCTGTTACTGTTTTTTTCTAGCTCTATAAAATAATTCTTTGGTAGTTGGTTGGTGAGATACTGAATAAATAAATTTACTTAGGTGGAATTGTCTTTTTTATTATATTCTCTCAGCCTACCCATGAGCAATTAATATTTCTCCAATTTTTTAGATCTGTGTTTACGTGAAAAGTGTTTCATAATTGTTTTCATATATTTCCTGGGTTTGTCTTGGCAGGAAGACTCACAAGTGTTTTATATTGTGTATAATTATTTTAAATGGAATTTCTCTTTTTATCCCTTCTGTATTTGGTATTATATAGAAATGCGAATGATTTCTGTGTTTTATGTCCAACTTTGTTAAAGTTGTTAATTGTTTCACCTAAAATTTTGGTTGATTCTCTATGGAGTTTTCTAAGTGTACTATCATATCAGCTGCTAAAATGATAATTTTGCTTCTTCTTTGCCTATGTTTGTTCCTTCAATTTCTTTTTTCTCTCTTATTGCTATGGCTAGCATTTTTAGCACAATATCGAATAACAGTAGTGACAAAAGATGTTTTTGCTTGACTCCTGATCTTATTGAGAAGTTTTCTAGTTTATTATCATTACAGATCATGTTTACTCTTGGTTTTAGATAGCTGCTACTCATCATTTTAAGAAAGGTTCCATTAATTTCTATAGTTTCTAGTCTTTTTTGATAGGAATGGGGGTTGTCATAGGCTTTTTATACATCTATTGAGGTAATTATATAGTTTTTATTGTTATGGTCAATTATGTCAATAGTTTTCCTAATATTGAACTAGCACTGCATTCCTGGTATAAATTCCACTTGTTCATAGTGTATAATCTTTGTGATGATATATTTCAATAATCTTCTTGTTAGTGTTTTATTTAAAATTTTTGCAGTGATACTCATGAAGAAAATTGTTCCATAGTTTTCTTTGTCTGTTTTTCCTTCCCCTGATTTAGGTATCAAAACTATATTTATGTCATAAAAAGAATTTTGTAGTACTCTTTCTTTACCTATTTTTTCCCACATAGTTTATATAGTACTAGGATTGCTTTTTCCTAAATTGTTTGGTTGAATTAATTTGTGAATCTAACTTGCATTGAGAATTTATTCTTAGGGAGCTCATTAATTGCTTGTTCAATTTAATTTTCTAAGATAGTGGTTTTAGCTACTGATTTCCTCTTCTATTAACCTGGACGTTTTATATTTTTGTAAATATTCATCCATTTTATTTATATTGTCAGTTTGACTGGCATATAATTGGGCAAAATAATTTTAAATAATTGCTTTAATTTCACTTTCCCTGGTGGTTCATCCTCCTTTTTAATTTTTGATATGAGTAATTTGGTTTTCTTCTTTCTTTCTTAACAATAAATTTACTAATGATCTATCTATTTCATTGTTTTTAATTTTTTTAGGATTAAAAACATTGTTCAGTGTTTTGTTTTTCCTCAGTTACATGTAAGAACAATTTTAACATTCATTTTTAAAACTTTGAGATCCAAATTCTCTCCCTTCCCCCTCCCAAATGAGGAGACAAGCAATTTGATATAGGTTATATATATGTAGTCATGCAAAGCACTTCCATAATAGTCATGTTGTGAAAGACTAACTATATTTCTCTCCATCCTCTTCCCCTCCCCATTTATTCTATTCTCTCTCTCCTTTGACCCTGTCCCTCCTCAAAAATGTTTTGCTTCTGACTATCGCCTCCTCCAATCTGCCCTCCTTTCTATCACCCCCAACCAACCTTTATTTTATCCCTTTTCCCCTTACTTTAATGTAGGGTAAGATAGATTTCTATACCCAATTGAGTGTGTATGTTATTCCCTCTTTGAGCCAATTCTGATGACAATAAGGTTCACTCAGTCCCTCTCACTTCTTGCCTCTTCCCCTCTACTGCAAAAGCTTTTTCTTGCCTCTTTGATGTGAGATAATTTACCCCATTCTACTTCTCCCTTTCTATTTCTCCAAGTACATTCCTCTCTCACCCCTTAATTCTATTTTTTATATATTATCCCTTCTCATTCAACTCAGACCTCTGTCCTTTGTGTATATGTACTCCTTCTAACTACTCTAATAATGAGAAAGATCTTATGAGTTACAAATATCATCTTAACATGTAGGAATAGAAATAGTTTAACTTTAATAAATCCCTTAAGATTTCTCTTTCATGTTCACCTTTTCATGCTTCTGTTGAGTCTTGTATTTGAAAGTAAAATTTTCCATTTAGTTGTGGTCTTTTCTCAAGAATGCTTGAAATTCCTCTATCTCATTGAATATC
>NW_020954224.1:21075-27052 GCF_900497805.2 Vombatus ursinus
CCTCCTTCCTGACTATTACCATTTTGTTGTGTATTTCCTCCATTAATTCATTTAACTCTTCCTTTAAGAATTTGGATATGTGCCATTTGGTACATATATTGTTAGTACTCTCATTACTTTATTGTCTATAGTTCCTTTGATCAAGATTTAGTTTCCCTGCTTACCTTTTTTAATTGACTCTATTTTTGTTTTTGTTTTTTTTTTTTTGAGATCATGATGCTTTTTTTTTTGCTTCAACTGAAGCACAATAGAGTGTATTCCAGCCTAGTATTTTAACTGTATGTGAGTTATTCTGTTTCAACTGTGTTTCTTATAATCTAGTTACTGTTGGATTCTTGTTTCTGGTTTTTTAATCCACTCTGATATCCACTTTTGTTTTATGGGTGAGTTCAACGCACTCACATTCACAGTTATAATTATTAACTGTGCATTTTCTCAATCTCATTTTTTCTGTTTATCCTTCCTCTTTTTCTTCTGTGTTTCCTATACAATATGTTCTGCTTCTGACCACTGTCTTTCTTCATCTGTTTTCCCTTTTATCATCCTTTCTTCTCTTGTCCCATTACCCTCCTTCTTTCCTGTTGGTTAAGATAGATCTTATTACCAATTGATTATGTGTATGTATTTTTCCTTTTTGAACTAATTTAAATGAGAATGAGAGTTAATCATTTCCTGACCTTCCATTACCCCACCTATTCTAAAACTCTTCCTTGCTTGCCTTTTTAAGTGTGATAATTTTATTATTTTTTTCCATTTCCCCCTTTCACAATGAATCCCTCTTTCTTGCACATCCATTTTTTTTACAGCACCCCAACACAATTGATTCACTCCTGTGACCTCTGCTTGTGTAGACCTCTACTAACTCTCCTAATAATGATAAAGTTCTTAAGGGTTGCAAGTATCATTTTCCCATATAGAAATGAAAACAGTTTAACATTATTGTATCTTTTATGATTTCTTTTTCATGTTTACTGTTTTCTGCTTTTTGTGAATCTAGTATTTGAAAGTAAAATTTTCTATTCTGCTCTAGTCTTTTACCAGGAATGTGTGAATGTCCTCTATTTTATTATATATCCATTTTCCCCCTGAAAGATTATACTCAGTTTTTCTGGGTAAGTTGTTCTTGGTTTTAATCCTAGCTCATTTGCCTTCTGTAATATCTTGTTCCAACCTGTTTATTTAACATTAGCTTCTAAATCTTGTGTGATCTTGATTGTGACTTCATGTTTTTTGAATAGTTTCTCACTGCCTGAAGTATTTTCTTTTTGATCTGGGAGCTCTTGAATTTGGCAACAATATTCATGGGGATTTTCATTTTGGGATTTCCTTCAGGTGGTGATTGGTGGATTCTTTCAGTTTCTCTTTTACTCTCAGGATCAAAGATATCAGGGCAATTTTCTTTGATAACTTTTTGCAATGCAATATTTGGTGTCTTTCTTCAATGGGAGCTTTTAGGTAGATCAATTATTCCTAAATCATCTCTCCTCGATCTATTTTCTAGGTAATTTGTTTTTCTGCTGAGATATTTCACAATTTCTTCTATTTTTTTCTTTCATTTGACTTCATTTTATTGTTTCTTGATGTCTCAAGGGCCCATTATTTTCACTTGCTCAATTTCATTTTTAAGGAATTATTTTCATCAGTGAGCTTTTGGACTTATTTTACCACTTGAGCAATTCTGGAAATGTTTTTCTTGTTATTGATGTGGGTAGCATTTCTAATACAGTGTTAAACAATGATGATGATGGACATCCCGCCTTTTCATCCCTGATGGCTTTAGAAAAGAGGACATTGGATAAGCATTACAAAGACAATATTGTCAAAATTGGATAGAAGAGGGAGGTAAAACCTGGTTCTACAGAAACTCTGAAGCTATGATGTTCACAGAGGATGAAGAAGCAACAAATTTGTCTATAGCCCACAAAGGAGAATATTAAAATTCAAGATCAATTAAAAGTCAAGAGAAATGTTTAAGAGAATAAATTACTCAAAAAGCACTTATTTTGGACCAATCCACATGCCATAACTTGGAGTCAGAAAGGTCACCAATCTTGAATATTCAGGCACTATTAATCATATTATTATGTGACAATCATGCAGCCTCATCAGAAAAGTGAAAGTATACCCCAATGCAACACTTATACATTCCATTGAAGTATATTAGGTTCAGATGATTGAGTTTCCAGTGAAGTGTGAGAACTAAAAGTATAGTTACTTTTGTCCTTCTTGAGTATTTCCTGTTGAAGGACACTTTCTTGTCAGTTCTCATGGGAGTATCCCACATCAACTGTCTCTGCCAACAATTAAGTAACCATTTCTGTGAATCAGTTCATAGGCAACAGGATCACAGATTTAATTGTCCATTTGTAGTATTTTATACTACCATCTGGCTTGATGATATTTTCTGATCTTTGCCCTCTTTCCAACTTTTCCATCTTCTTTCAGATTTTCCACTGTTTTAACTGGCCAAAAATGTTTATTGCAATACTTCTTATTCGTGGTGTCAAAAAGCTAGAAACTAAAAGGATTTCCCTCAACACAGGAATGAATGAACCAGTTGTAATATATGGAGGTAATGGAATACTGTTGCACCATAAAAAAAATGACATCATTGTCTTGCATCAGGATTTCTCTTTCTGCTTTTATTTGTACTCAGCTGAAGCATAATATATTCTGCTCCAGCCTTTTACCTTTACTCTGTGTATATCTCTTTGCTTCAAATGTGTTTCTTGTAAACAGAATACTGTAGGATTCTTGTTTTTAATCCACTCTGTTATCTGCTTCCATTTATGCGAAAGCTGATCCCATTCACACTCAGAGTTGTGATTACTAACTGTATCGTTCTCTCCATTCTATTTTCCCCACTGTTTATACTTTTCTCTCTCCTTTCACCCAGTCCCTTCTCACCAGTATTTGGCTTCTGACCATTGCCTCCCTCAATCTGCCTTCCCTTATATCACCCCCTTCCTTTTCTTTTCCCTTTCTCCTCCTGCTTCCTCCCTCCCTTCTATCTACCCTCTCTCTTTTCTTTCCCCTTTCTCCTCCTACTTCCCTATAGGGTAGGGCAGATTTCTGTACCCACATGAATGTGTGTGTTATTCTCTTTTTGAACCAGATCTGATGAGAGCAAAGTTCAAACAATGCTCACCCCCACTTCTTTCCCTCTACTGTAATAATAGTCTTTTGTGTCCATTCATATGATGTAATTTACCCTATTCTGCTTCCTTTTCCCCTTTTTCCCAGTACAGTCCTTTTTTATCCCTTAATTAATTTTTTATATCATCACATCAAAGTCAACTTATAGCCACACCCACTGTCTATGTAAACCCTTTAAACTACCCTAATAAAGATATAATTCTCAAGAGTTACAAGTGTCATCTTCCCATATAGGGATTTAAACAATTTAATCTTATTGAATAACACATTTTATTTCTTTCCTGTTTACATTTTTATGTTTCTCTCAAGTCTTGAATTTGAAGATTGAATTTTCTATTCAGCTCTGGTCTTTTCATCAGCAATGATTGAAAGTACCCCATTTCATTGAAAAGGTCCATGTTTTCCCCTGAGAGATTATACTCAGTTTTGCTGGGTAGTTAATTCTTGGTTGTAATCCAACCTCCTTTGCCTTCCAGAATATTATATTTCAAGCCTTCCAGTTCTTTAATGTAGAAGTTGATAAATCCTGTGTAATCCCAATTGTGGCTCCATGATATACAAATTCTTTCTGGCTCCTTGCAGTATTTTCTCTTTGACCTGATAATTCTGGAATTTGACTACAATATTGTTTGTAGTCTTAATTTTGGGATCTCTTTTAGGAGGTGGTCAGTGGATTCTTTCAATGACTATTTTACTCTCTGGTTGTAGAATATCAGGACAGTTTTCCTTAATAATTTCTGAAAGATGCTGTCCAGGCTTTTTTTTCTTTTGATCATAGCTTTCAGGTAATCCCATAATTCTTAAATTATCTTTTCTGGATCTATTTTCCAGGTCAGTTGTTTTTCCAATGAGATATTTTGTATTTTCTTCTATTTTTTCATTCTTTTGATTTTATTTGACTGATTCTTGGTCTCTCATAGAGGCATTAGCTTCCACTTGCCAAATTCCAATTTTTAATGAATTGTTCTTTTCATTTAGTTTTTGTACCTCCTTTTCCATTTGGCCAATTCTACTTTTTTTTCTTTTATATAAGCTATATTTTTATTTCATTACAATTAAACACAACTTCAGGGCTTCCATGCTCTCTCCTTCCCAAAAGGTGAAATTTTGGGAGTGTGCAATAGGCATTTCTTATCTACAAAAGAATATCACTAACAATAGGTATCAGTCTTAAGAAAATATGAAAAAAAATTCATGTAATTATGACAAAGTGCAGAACTTTGTAAATTAGTTCCTAAACATATAAGCTCTACAATATTTCTATGAGCTAAATGAATATTTAACAGGTTTAGAATATGACAAACCTATTAGTACTAAGTAAAAAAGCCCCTCACTGGATAATGGTTGCACCTAAAACCAGTAAAGGAAAGTCTGTGGGGAAAAAAAAAAAAAAACAGATCTTACTAGATTTGTGCCATTTATCCTGCTAGAGCTTAGTAGTGAATGGACACTCCTTTGTGTAAAATAGTGAAGGCTTAGGGATAGATTGCCATACTCATCCCTCAAATGATCAGAATACTTCTAGTACTGTTTTACAGTAATTTTCCAGCTATTTTAAGTATAACTGGTAAGGATTTCAAGCCTCTAATTATTCTAATATAATTTTCCTTTACTTGACAATATAGTCATCCTTAGGATACAAAGGATGGCCCAGTGCCTTGGACACAGTAAATGCTTTAAAAATGGACATTTACTCATAATTTTAAAAATGGAATCATTTACTCATAATAAATTATAAAATATCTGGTTATTGCTAGATTTGGACTCATTTGCTAATACCTTTTCATGCCAATTTAAATTCAAATTAGTAAGTGTGTAAGCTCAAATTTTTATATTACATTTAATAGGCTTGACATATCAAAAAGCACAAACCTCAAGTGAAGGTACCGTGAATAGAAGTCGTGAATAGGACTAGTCATATCTGCAAATTGTGCAAGCATTAAAAAAGGGTTAATACTGAGTATTCAATATACATAATATATTGTGTAGAAATTATTACATCTCTACCAGTTCTTGGAAAGGCTGCAGTCTAATATAACATATGTACACAGACATGCATACAACTATAGTTGCAAAGATTTGTTTGCAAAGGCTATTTGTTATATACCAAGGATAAATTGTGCTGAGAAATATGAGAAAGTTTTCTCATATTCAAATTCTCCTTCAAAATAATTCTGTCTCTTTATCTAAAGATAACTTTTCAGCCATCATTCTTACAGTTAATTGACAATTTGAACAAACCAAATCTCTAACCTTTGCAACATTTTCATTGGTCTTGTGGGTGATTCGGCGTCCACTCTGTGCATCATCATGAACATCATTCCTGCCTTCCTTAAACCTTTTGTGCCAGTCAAAAACTCTTGCTCTCGACATTACTTCATCCCCGTAAGCTTCTTTTAACATTTTAACATGTCTCACTGGCATATTTGTTTAGCTTTATACAAAGTTTGATATGAATTCTTTGTTCTAAGTAATGGTCATTCATTTTTACACCAACAGGAAGCATGCTTTTCTACACTCTATAACTACAATACTGATTCAGGGACCATGAAAATATTTTTTTCTTAAAAGTGAAGCATGTTTCACTAGGGTCACTTCTCTGCTTCCACAAGTCAGATGATAAAAACTAGTCTCATTTAATGGTCACATCTTGTGAATTTTACAGCGGTGGATTAAAGGTTTTTGGAGGTATCTTAGAATCAGATCATCCCAGCTTGTATTTTTCCTACCTGATACTGCAAAGTCATATAGTAACTTCTAGTTTTCCAAGGCCTTCGAAGCCCTCAGCCAAAGGAACTCTCAGTGCCTGCCTGTTCCTATG
>NW_020954225.1:0-43570 GCF_900497805.2 Vombatus ursinus
ACACTTGGTCAATTTGACTTAGGTTCTTAACTACAGCAATCGTCCAATAATCTTTCACGTGGCTAAAGCTGGTGCAAACCTTTTGGTATTGACCTTTTAATAATCTTGGCTTTTGAAAGAATGTCAGGTCAAACGACTTGCAACTTGTCTGAAACTTTTGAGACTTTTAAAGTTCATATGCCATCTGTACCTTTCAGCATTAACCAATCTCTGTGAGGCATATCGACCGAGTAATTTCTAGGTTACAATTATCTTTAAAAGATTACTGATGATCTGACCTGAAATGATTCCTTCTTTCAAGTGATACTCTCTAAGGGTATCCCTAAACGGGAGGAAAAAAATACGATTTAACAGTTTCTCAGCTACTACTCAAGTAGTGGCTGTTTCACATTGGAAGTCCTCAATCCAACCTGAGAATTTGTATACCAGTACTAAACATAGTGAAAATCCTTGGATTTTGGCTTTTGAAAGAAGAGATAACAAGAAAACACCCACTCCTGATGGGGTTGGGCCCCGAAAGGAAAAACCCTGGACTTTCGCACTTGGCCAAATCTCTGGCATTAGCCTGAGGCTATAATCCCGTCAACTGGCCTTTTTTTGTGGCTACACCCAACCTCCATTACCTCCCTACGGCCCCTAGCCATTTGCCACCCTTAATCCTAGCTAGGCTCCATTCTCCCTAGGTCATGAAGTCCAGGTCCCAGGAGTTCTGTTCACCCCAATTTACTAACCACTCCTAGGTCCCTCCCGCAGTCTTTCTGTATATAAGGTCCACCATGTCTCCATTAAGATGCTAACATTTCTAAAATATAGCCATTGCTCAGATTCTTATAATCTAGCCAAAAGCTTACTAATGTTCACACTCTTAAAGAGTCTGCCCAATATGATGGATGTTCTAATGAACCTTGCCTTTGGCTGAAAAAAGGCTTATGTCGAATTCTTTTGGGCAGGACCTGCATGTTGTGATTTTTGGGTCCCAGCACCTGGGAATCCATAAACTGCATCACCGCCACTCCCCCATCCTATACTAGGGAGGTCCACATGTGTTACACATTGTACATGTTTTCAGAGTTTTTCAATGTCCATCAGTTATGCTGACTTTCTTAAAAGAATGCTATTTTCCTTATCAGATGGCTTTCTAGGAGAGGGAGAGATATATGGGATACAATTGTGATGACATATGGTGAAAAAGAAAATCAGTGCTGTCAACCTGATACTTGGTTAAAGAGGCAACAAGCTAGGTGTCTGTTACTCAGATTTATGATCTCCATATAGGTTTAACCATAGCATGAGAAAGGAATTTTCTTAATTGAATAGGTTGTAAATACATAATGATGGGGTTGGGATCTGGGCCCCAGAAAGGAAAAAGCCTGGACTTTCCCACAAGGCCAAATCTCTGGCATTTGTCCGAGGCTATAATCCCATCAACTGGCCTTTCATTGTAGCTATTATCCAATCTCCCCTCCATTGTCTTGCCTGCCTGTGGCCCCAGGCCACTTCCCACCCTTGGTAATTCTATTACCTCATGGACTTCTTGGCCACTCCTAGATCCTTCCCACAGTCTTTCTGTATATAAGGTCCATCTTGTCTCTACTGGGATGTTTAGATTCCTAAAATCTAGCCATGGCTGAGATTTTTTAAATCTAGTCACTGCTCAGATTCTTATAATCTAGCCACTGCTTACCCATGTTCAGACTCCTTAAGAGTCTGCCCAATATAACGGATGTTCTAATAACCCTTGTCTTTGGCTGAAAGAAGGCTTGGGTTGAATTCTTTCGGGTAGGATCTGCGTGTTGTGATATCTGTGTTTCTTTTGCCATTAACATGACATAGCATAGTGTATGTCCAGAAAATATCAAGATAAGAAAAGTCCTATTATTCAAGGTAGTATCTGGGTTAAGGGGCCTTATACCTTGGTGGCCATAAGCAGAGGAATGCTCCTGTCCAGCCTCAGTTGCTGACACAGGAAGGGATATTTTGAGTTCACTCAGAGAACAAAGAAAATATGTGTACAATCTTGGGCTTCTTCTGGTTGATTAGCTCAGGCTTTGGCCCTCATTGGGGCTCAAATGATCTTAAGTGATTATCATTTCCTCCTTTTTGGTATAAGTTAAGCCGATGGCGCCACCTGTAGACCAAGGAAGGTATAGGATAAACCTTCCTCTTCCTCAGGGGTGGGAAGAGATGTCCACTGGGAGTGGGTGTTTTCACATGATCCTGGAGTCCACATCCAGAAGTTGGCAGCTATGGGAGTAGTCAGGTAGACTTGACAGGGGCTCTTAAGAGATATATCAGTTGATAATTGAGAGAAAACAGCATAATAACATAGGTCCTTAGTTAAAAGGCAAGTAGAGATGGTTCAATTTCCCACTCAGGCAAGGCTAGGTTCAAACAATACAACTAAGTTTTTCTCATAATTCACAAAATTGCATAATTACATCAAGTCAGATACAGATTAAACTACTTAGAGGGTTCATAATAGACTAGTTTTGAGAAGGTAGATTTATGTGTCACCAAGAAAACCAAGAAAACCTTAAACATGAACCATACAAATCAATGTAATCATTATTACCAGTGTTAGCTAACATGAAGTTCCTTGTATCCCAGTAATCTATTCCCAATGTCTATTTAAACATCACCTTTTGAATCCCAAATGTCTTACTTAGTTAGCTGGTCCCTAGATATTTTTTTTGGGACAATTTTATTCTTAGGACAGTTTTAAAAGGGAGTTCTGCTTCTCTGGTTTAGATCTAGAAGTTCCCAGATAATACCAACTTAGTATAAATTAGTACAATCATAAAAATTTGGTTCTCCATTTTTGAAACTTTAGTTTATATATAGTTGCTACTTCTATTCTTACCTAAATCCTGTAACTGGTATAAAAATCTTTTAAAATGTGATGGTGCAACTATAAAATGAGTTCTTCTACCTTTTAAAATTATAAAACAGATACCATAATAAAGGAGAAATAATTTCACTGACTTTTACCACTATCCTATAAAATTTTTGTCTAAAAAAAAATTCAAATTTGAGATCTTATTACCAAAACATGCTTAAAGCTTGAATTCCCATGACAGATAAATTTTGGAAGCCAATCATATGCATCTGTATATAATTCTTAGAGGAATCAATCTAATCCTGTTGCTTTTCTCAAAATTGCTATCCTATTTAATTAGATATCTATCACATTACATCTTTGTCTTATTACTTTGTCTAATCATTTCCTCCTTAGGAGGATATTGTAGCTATATTATTATTATTTGGCCATGAATGTAAGTTAAAATTGTAAGCTATTCATACTTGCATCCTATTATAGTAACTCAGAGATGTTCTAGTATCCATCTAGTATTTAATAGATTTAGTACTGTACTCATAGAACTTCTTGATCATAGAAATTTGCTATAAAAGAAAAAGAGGGACAATGTCATATATCTTATCAGAAAGGAAAAAAAAACTTCTTAGTTCTTTTGATTCTAGGAATGAGTCATATATGATAGCCAATCATGTAGTCATTTGATGTTAAAAGCAGGACTCAGGATTAATCAGGTGCAGAATTTTCCTTTTCAGAAAGGAGATAGTTCAATTAGGAAATAGAATCAGGAAGAGCCTACCTAGGCTGTGTCCAAGGTTGTGCTCGAAACTTTTCCCAGGCATGGACATCCACCTCTAGCAGTTCTTAGCCTGTAGCATATGCCATTCTACTATTGGCTTCAGGAGAACCCAGAAAACTGTACCTATAATCAAAGCTCAAAACAAGTGTAAATTTCAGTCCCATAAAGCCTTGAATAGCAAGTTCCAATCATCAGTGCTTCAGGTGAGTTTAGCTCTCAAGGATCACATATCCTAGATAATAAGAATTTAATTTCACACTGGTAAGAGTAAGAGATTGATCACAGAAAAATACTACTCTCTCACAATTCCTTTAAACAATGGGAACAGCTTAAGGTAAGTCTTAAGCAGTTTGAATAAATCTCTGCACATGTTCAAATTCCAGATTAAAAATAGTATTACATTTCCCATTAGGGTAATACAAAAGAGCTCATAAGTTACTACTCTTTACTAACATAACTCGTCTGTACTGGAATCGCATTCCTTAAACAAAACAGAAAGGTTCCTGACTAACCTCACATGTTGATGGATTTATGTCCCTGTTCACAAGCTTGTTTATTCTTCCCTAATTATATTCACTCTGGAAGAATGAGATACTACAGGAATTTAATCTTATGCATATGATAAGTTCAAACACTAATTTACATCTTGCTTAGGCCATGGAATAACTACAAATTCAATCAAAACAGCAAATTCTCTTCTGCTTTATGGCTCATTACAATAATTTAACAACAAATTATCTTGCAAATGAAAATTTAGTAGGCCTTCTAAAAAAATCAAATGAGATTTTTTTCAAAACATTTCTTCTAAAATTATTTTCCTTCTTTAAAAACAGTTTAAAATTTATCCAGATGTTAAGAAGAATAATCACTAAACTTTTATGAAGGAAGGTTAGCTGGAAACTTTTAAAATGATAGATGTCTCTCTTTTCCACCTTTAAAACAAAAATAAACCTTTAAAATTGGAATTCATTAAAACTAAGTTGGTGTAAAATGCCCTTAAGTAACATAAATAAATTCCCAAAGTATTATAACAAACTAAATTCCTAGTTATTACATAATTCCTAGAAATCACAAAGTTCCTTAGTCAAAAAGGTGTTTGTAATGGAGAAGAAATTCAGTTTTTATAAACCAACAAAAATATGCCCAATTAAATTTGCCTTATCACAATAACAAATATTATCAAGCCTTTAAAAATTTACTCAGTATCTTTTCTTTTCCTTTGTCTTTAAATATATCTCTAGAAATTAGGAAAATTATTACATTCTGGAATCTCACATAGATAGTGAATGTGGTAGTCTATAAATCTCCAAAATAACATATATAAATATATCCTTAGATGAAGCAGGCTTGAAAACTATACCCCCCCCCCACACACACACATACACACACACACACACACACACGCACACACACATACATATATATATACTTTTTTTTAACAGACCCTCATTTACTCAGTAGGAATTCCACAACACAGGAAACTTTTGCACAGAGTTGGTAAGAATTTTAAGTGAAACTTACTCTCAAATATAGACAAAATTTATAAGTTTATTCTAACCCATTCATTCTCCCTGATTTTTTTTGGGGGGGGGGAGGTGTACAATTCTTAATCTAACATCTCTAGATCATAAGAGAAATTGCTTTTTCAACAACATAGCTGATACAATTTGTTTACCAGATTACATCATATAAGAAAATTCAGAAATATAACCATACCATAAGCAATTGTCACGTATTTAAATCTTGAAACAGAACCAATTAATTACCATCAGTGATCTTAATTTAGTTGGATGAGCAAATCAAATCTGGATTCATAATCACTAATGGTAACATTTTAATTTCTAAGGCCCAATACTCTTAGCACTTTAAAATAAAAGATTATTATTCATAAATTCACATTTTTTTCTAATTGAGGCCCTGATATTTGGAAGGACAAGGCTTATCTTCAAAAATTTCCACTCTGATTCCAATTCCTTTTAGGAAGATTAGATGCTATTGAGGATCCAACTCTATACATGTAAATATAAGTAATGACAATTTTGCAGGTAGAAGCTTTTCCATCTTTAACTATTTCCAATAGTCAAACAAGTGAATTTGCTTATAAGAGATTAAGTTTACTCCAATTATCATAAAGGACTTGGGATAATACCTAAATAATTCCAAAATAGTGCATATCAATAACTTGTTCACAATAAAACATATTTGTACCACAGGACACACAGTATAAACAGGTATTATTTCCACAATAGTAATAAACTTTGAAACAACCCATTATCAGTTTAGATGAATGCACTTCCAAATCACTTTGCACAGAGAATCATTCATCTCATTATAATATGTTGAAAGTATAACTTTAAACCACCACATATTTTTAAAAATAGTTAAGATTTCAGATTAAAAATCTGGTATCATAGTAAATATCAGTATTATTATTACCTGCTTATAACCAAATATACCTCACTAGATATTTAACAGCTTTCAAATTATCACATTTTTATCACTTTTTTTAAAAGACAAATTCATATGCACCATTTCTACCTCACAATGATCTCTCATATTTTATAATCTAAGAGAGCTTTAGAAATACAATACAATTTGGAAACATAGTAATAACACAAACAATAAACTTCAGATGACATCTGTTGCATTTCTAGATTATCACATATAGAAATTATTGATCTTATTACTCTTGGTATTTAAAAATCACTTCAAAGTTATCAGGCATGGAACAATTACATTAAATTAGAGACATAAAAATAATGTTGTCTAACATATGTCATTGTGTTAAGCACTTTACAATCATTATATCATTTTGATCCTATAACAACAACCACTATTCTTTTTCCCCTTACAAATCAGGAAATAGGGCAAACAGAGATAAAATAGCTTGCCATAAATTCCAAAACTGGAACAGAAAAGTGGGGCTTACCAAGAGCAGAGGCTGGCTGGCTTCTCACCTCACAGTGGAGCCAGGCCTCGCCAGTGGTTTAGGTGGCCAATGCCAGGGCCTTTCCAGTAGTTATAATTCTTAGTGGCAAGGATTAGGGAATCTCATCTTAGGTCTGACCCATCCACCTCTCCCTTCCCCATAGCTGTAGAATTTACTGAAGCTGATGCTGTTTGCAGCTGCTGGGGCAGGGTAGGCAGAATGTATTGAACCTGGATGTTATTCCCAGGCCTTGCCTAGAAGGGTGGACCAGGGGCACAGGGATGGCTGCCCCTCCCCTCCTTTTGCCACATGAGAGAAGATGATTTATGTTTTCCCTACAGTTTTCCAGCATTCTCTTCTCTTCTGTTATAAATCTCCATACTGAGATATTTATCACTGAGGAAGGAGTGGTGAGTGCTGAGGAATCAGGATTGGGAGGAGTTGTTTTAACAGAGAATGAGCTTCTGGAGTTACCCCCAGTCTCAGGAGTGTTCTCCAACAATCCCAAAATGATCAGTTTCCAAACTTCTTAATGATTAATCTCAAAACCTCCAGAATATTCTAAGATGTCTTTAGCTATATCTCACTTTTCACTGTAACTGGGCTGGCCGGGCCAGAAACCACAAGGAAAAGAGTCTTACAGGTTTATTGTTTTTCTGGCTGCCTGCGTTTTAAATCTTACATGGTAATAGACTCACTCACAGCACAATGATACAGACACAGAGACACACACTGACAGATAAATTGACAGGACAAATACAATACAAACATAGTGTGCACTTAATGACAGAGAGAGGGGGAATTAGAGGCTTGTTAGAAACCCCCAACATGAATTGGCTATTTATTATTATTCTGAGGAAGGGTGGTTGGAGAATTTGCAAGGCTCCAAGACCTGATAGTGTAACTGGATCTTTTTTTTTTTTTTTTGACTAGGCAATGGAGTTAAGTGACTTGCCCAGGGTCACACAGCTAGTAAGTGTTATGTGTCTGAGTGTGGATTTTAACTCAGGTCCTCCTGAATCCAGGGCCAATGTTCTATCCACTGTGCCACCTAGCTGCCCCTGTAACTGGATCTTGTGAGCCTTCCTCAGAATGCTTCTAAGGTTGCTGATTTTAAAGGGGCAAGTCCCAATGAAGTTAAGTTTGGGGATCTGAGTTCCCATCAGGACCATAGCCTTTAAGGGAAAGGGGAGGGAGAAAAGGGTTATGAAGACCCTGGGAAAGAGTGCTGAAGCGGCTTTGTGAGCCTTAATGGAAGAGGCTTCTGTCTTTCCTTCTTGCTCAGCCATCTTAGCAACCCAAAAATGAAAACATTCCCACTCCTTGCTAGATGTTTTGTTGGCCTTTAAACTTAATTTGGTTTTAAGATAAACTTTGACTGATCAAAAGAACTCCATTATGGCCAACATAATTTGGGGCTATCTTTAGTTAACTCACACCAGCGCTGGCAGTATTTGTCATCGTTAGATGGGTAATGGCTTGACATATGAGGTGGTGGTCTTGCTAGCCGGATTTCTAATTTTAATTTCTGATTAACCCATAGCTAATTTTCCTAAATCGATCCTTACCTGAGGAGATACAACAGATACAAAGTGAGTGAACCTCAACTTGATCCTGGACCCCTGAGCTAGCTTAAAGGGAATTTTTTTTCAGACTTCAACCAAACTAGTGGGAGACCTATGGAAGCTGGGAATAGGAGAACTTACTCGACCCCATCAAGGTTAGAACTCTAGGATAAAATGGATCCTGAAGCACCCAAGCCACTAGCGTTACCAGGGTGGAGTGTTGTTTTCTCCTACTGGTTCAGTTCCATCCTAGTCTTGGCACTATTTACTGTCGACCTGAAAGTTGGTTAAAGAAGCAACAAGCTAGATGATAAGTAAATTTATATTGTTTATTCCTTTAAGTGAGCAACATGTACATGGAGTCAGAGCTTTAACTCTGACTGAATCAAGCAATTTTAGGAGGACATTTAAACCCTGACTCAGGATGTCTGCGTTACTCCGATTTAGGGTCTCCACATAGATTTAACCATAGCATGAGAAAGGAATTTTCTTAATTGAATAGTTTGTAAATACAATAAGATAGGAGAATGTCAAAGTGTCAAGTGAAATTATAGATCCAGGATATCTGTGTTTCTTTTACCATTAACATGACATAGCATAGTATATGTCCAAAAAATACCAAGGTAAGAAAAGTCCTATTATTCAAGGTAGAGTCTGGGTTAAGGGGCCTTATCCTTGGTGGCCATAAACAGAGGAATGCTCCTGTCCAGCCTCAGTTGCTGACACAGGAAGGGATATTTTGAGTTCACTCAGAGAACAAAGAAAATATGTGTACTATGTTGGGCTTCTTCTGGTTGATTAGCTCGGGCTTTGGCCCTCATTAGGGCTCAAATGATCTTAAATGATTATCAATGCAAACTTATAAAAGAAAAAAAAAGACTCTTTGGATTGCTGTCCCCTACCTTAAGCTAGCTTAGCTAGTGTGGGACTCAGGGTGAGTAATGGGACCACCCACAAAGAACCTTAAATAGATTTCAGTTCTTGAATCAGTATCTTAAACAGCATATAAGCACCTACAAATTCACAGCAGGACAAATATAACTAATAGGATTTCAGCCCCTTTGTCCTCATTATTGTGGAGTCAGATCTCTCAGATGATAATAGTAAGATTCAGTATAGAACATTTTGAGGTGAGGGGAGTTTTTGAGGTGAGGGAGGTTTTCTCGGAGCAAGAGGAATTTGCTATGAAAGGAGAAGAGACATAATAATAACAATATTAAAAATGTTCTGCCAGGATTAAGCCTAAAAGGCACAGATTGACCTAGTATAACACAAACAACTTCCTCAGTTCTTTTATTTTCAGTAAAAATCCTAAACACCTTTGAGAACAGACAATCATGAAACACAATTCCACATATTTAAGGGTTCTAATGGCCAGGCCTATAATCTAACAGGCAAGAAACCTCCCTGCTCAGAGGGCAAACAGCCCAAGGGGGAATTAACTAAAAAGGAGGCAGCTGTGACCTTACCACTTACCTTCTTAGCATTCCTAGCAATCTTCCTTCACTACCCTGCTGTAATATTGAAGATTTGCTGTAACTTCACATGTTCACTTGAATGGTGGCCTATTGACTTAAGTGTTCTAACAGTTTTACCTGGTTTCAGTACTCAGAGCAAAACAAAATTAACAGTCCCAAGAGGTTACACATCACATAGCAAAGTCTGTAACTGTAGCTTACAGCAGAAGACAGTTATTTCTCAAGTTAATTGTAATAACAGTAAGTTTACAATAAATAAATTACTGAAAACATTCCTCTTTTATACTTATTTTTGTTTGCTTGGTTTTTTGTTTTTGTTTTTGTTTTTTAGTGAGGCAATTGGGGTTAAGTGACTTGCCCAGAGTCACACAGCTAGTAAGTGTTATGTGTCTGAGGCCATATTTGAACTCCAGGTCCTCCTAATTCCAGGGCTGGTGCTCTATCCACTGTGCCACCTAACTGCCCCATCCTTTGTACTTACAAGGTCTTTTTGAAACCTTTCAGTTTTTCTATGTAATTTAACACATTATGATATAAAAATTAATTATTAAAATTAATAAAATAATCACATTCTAGGATTTTACATGTAAAATGATTGCATAGTAGGTCACTCAAAACCAGAAAGACACTAGGTAGAGTAACTCTAGATAGCTTATAGTGCTGTATATCAACTGCTAGAACCAAAGTCTTAAATTGACTTCTGTTGAACCAAGGTTTAACAGCAGTGCTCACGGTCTGGCTTCCCTAAAGAGGTTCTTTCCTTGAAGAACTGTCTCTTTTCAATGGCCTAAAGTGCAGAACCTAAGCCAGTGAAGAAAATTCTTTATACATAATAGCAAAGTCTTACAACAATATACAATTACATCATGTTCAGAGATATAAGAGTTTTGCTGTTTAATTGATTTGCCCAATCACACCCCACCCCCAAAATTATGAAACTAGCAGAAGGGACAGTAAAAACTAAATCTTACTAAATTTACAATTTATCCAGTTAAATTGCTATTTTTCTCCTCCGGTTTCCTCTACTTTCAATGTGTTTGGGTTGAGTTTGTAATTGTATTATCAATTCCATTCCATAAGAGATCCATGTCTTATCACTAAATGCCATTTGGCTTTCTTATATGTAACTAATGGTTATATGCCATTTTACATACAGATCCCATTTGCCATTTTTTTTAATGGAGAATGAATAAAAGTAGAAGTACCTTTTGTTCATATGAATGACATTTAAAATAATTTCCAGTGGAGCTGTTGAGCAGGGCAATTAGAAGTCTTTGGAATGTTCAGTCCATTTATTAAGGAAAATGAAATATACTCTAGAGCACATTTTGGATTTGGCCAGCCCAACGATTGGGATTAAGAAAATACTAAACATAAGTAAACATAAGTAGGCTGTCTCACACACTAACTCATTATCCTACATACTACCTTATTAGGGCCAAATCAAGAGAAGACTCTCTGCACTTCCCCCAGCAAAGAAACTGAGAGTGAACTCTTTTTGTTCATTATTAATTTATTTTTAGTTTTCAACATTCACTTCCATACGCTTTTGAGTTTTAAATTTTCTCCCCTTCCCTCTCCTCCCACCTCCCCAAGATGGTGCGCAATCTGATATAGGCTCTGCATATACATTCCTATTGAACATATTTTCACATTAGCCATGTTGTAAAGAAGAATTAGAACCAATAGGAGGAACTGCAAGAAAGAAGAAACAAAAGAAAACAGAAGAGGAAAAAAAAAAGAGCAAATAATATGTTTCTGATGGGGTTGGGATCTGGGACCCAGAAAGGAAAAACCTTGGATTTTCCCACTTGGCCAAATCTCTGGCATTAGCCTGAGGCTATAATCCCATCAACTGGCCTTTCATTGTGGCTACACTCAATCTCCATTGTTTTACCTCCCTATGTCCCCAGGCCATTTCCCACCCTTAATCCTAGCTAGGCCACATGGTCCAGGTCCCAGGAGTTCTGTTCACCCTAGTTTACTGGCCACTCCTAGGTCCCTCCCACAGTCTTTCTGTATATAAAGTCCACCTTGTCCCCATTAAGATGCTTGGCTTCTTATAATCTAGCCACTGCTTAGATTCTTATAATCTAGCCACTGCTTAGATTCTTATAATCTAGCCACTGCTTACCCATGTTCAGACTCCTTAAGAGTCTGCCCAATATGATGGATGTTCTAATAAGCCTTAGTCTTTGGCTAAAAGAAGGCTTGGATCAAATTCTTTTGGGCAGGACTCGCATGTTGTGATTTTGGGGTCCCAGCACCCCTGAACCCTTAAACCGCATCACTTCCATCTGCATTCCAACCCCATAGTTCTTTCTCTGGATGTAGATAGTATTTGGAGATGTCTTAGATCCTTGCATTGTTGAGAAGAGCTAACTGTATCAAATTAGTCATCGCACAACGTGGCTATTACTACGTATGACATTCTCCTGGTTCTGCTTACTTTACTCAGCATCAGTCTGTTGAGGATGGGAGCTAGACCCCAAAAAGGAAAAACCCTGGACTTTCCCACTTGGTGAAATTTCTGGCTTCCCCACAAGGCTATAATCCCATCAACTGGTCTTTCATTGTGGCTATACCCAATCTCCCCTCCATTGTCTTGCCTCCCTATGGCCCCAGGCCACTTCCCACCCTTGGTAACTCTATTACCTCATGGACTACTTGGCCTCTCCTAGATCCCTCCCACAGTCTTTCTGTGTATAAGGTCCATTTTGCCTCCATTAAGATGCTCTGATTCTTAGAATCTAGCCAATAGCCCCTAGATGTTCAGATTCCTTAAGAGTCTAGCTAATATGGCCAATCTTCAATAAACATTGTTTTTGGCTGCAAGAAGGCTTAGGCTGAATTCTTTCAGGCAGGACCTTATCTTTAAAGTCACTGTAAATTGGATATAGGTAGACACACACACACACACACACACACATCTCCTCTATGTATTTATCTATGATAATTTATCTTTTTCTGCCCTGCACAGTAGAATGTTATGTTGTTGTTGTTTTCTTCAAAAGAAGGCAAAGCAAAAAAACAAAAAACAAAAACAAAACAAAAACCCACAGAAATGCTTTCTTCATTCTGGTTATATTTAGCTTCAAGAAATCCGAATACATGAGAAAACAAACCAATGGTTAAGAAATATCTACTTTAAAAAAAAATTCTAGGCATTATATGATACAGACAAGTAATAGGTGATATATGATATAGACAATTAGAACAGTATATAAATAATATATAATACAAGCAGGTAACAATAGAAAGAAAGTTCTATACAAACTGGACACAGAATATATGGAGTCTGGGGTTTTGGTTTTTCTGTAGATAAGCATTGTCATATATTTTGCATTTCAGCAAACTACAATTAATAGCCAGAGGAGTCTATGCTTCCACTCTAAGACCTAGCTCTTACACAATAATAGTACACTTAAGGCTTAACTGCACTCAGTTCTGCTTAGAGCTGAATGCTGAAATCCTCCAGCTATTACACAACTATAATTTTATCTTCCTTATTTTGAGTAGACCTTCCTATGTAATCTTTTGAAACCTACTCCCTCCCCTAAACCCCATTTTACTATTTCATGTTCTTTGACCCCATTGTTCCACCTATGATATTACAGCTACCATACAGGCCCTCTTTGTATGAAAACCCCATGTGAGTCCAACTTACTAACAGTTCTTGGTCTTCAACCAGAGAACATATCCATTGCTCATCTAGACCACCAGCCTGTCCTGTGGGGCAGATGGCTGGGGCAGAATGAAACTCAATCCTTGAATGAATTGCTGTCCATCTGTCCTTCCCCTTCTCTGCTGTGCTTGACTGTCCCATCCTAATGTTGCTTCATGCCATTCACCAAAACTCTGATTTAAAACCGAGATGGAGTTACTTGGATTCAAAGTTAATTAAATTATATTTCAAAATAACACTGAGAAGACTTATAAAACTGATATTCAGTGAATTATAAAGGACCAGGAAAAATACATATAATGCCTTTACAAAAAGATACCAAATGCTATGTAATTGAAATGATCTTTTAAAAAGTAGTATACTCAATTTACAAATCCCATTTCCCTATTTTGTTTACATGTGTTTTCAGAAATACAAATTTTTCTCCCCTCTGGGGATTATTTTAAGCATACCTTGGTATGCTGTCTCACTGCTATTATTCTTTCTCATCTACTTTTAAAAATTTCATAAATAATGGTTTTATCATGATCTTAATAGCCATCACCATCATGAATATTTCCATATAGTAAGGATAGAGGATTGCATATGAAACTGTGACTTTTTTTCTTTTTAGTGGTGGAGCAAGAATAGCTTGAGTCCATTTCAAGGTGGCTCTTGAGCTATCCCTTTTTATATAAAAAGGGTCCCATCTCTGGGACATTGGTAATGCTTCAGTTTTCAAGTTCCCAGGGTTCTAGGGTAATGATCAACTTAATGGGATGCAGGGATCGGACCTCCCCACTTCTTTTCACCACTTAGGAGGCAATGTCTATTTCCTATTGGGACCAGGGTGCTACCTTAAATCCCAAGACTTTCACATGGGCTGACCTGAGCCTTCCTATCATAGTTTTAGAAACAAGATCTTCCCAAAAATTTAGAAAGGAGGGAAGGAAGGAAAGAAGGAAACAAAGATTTATTAAGTCCTTTTCTATTAATGGTTTTTTTTTTTTTTAATTTCTGGATGAAATTGGGGTGAAGTGACTTGCTCAGAGTCACACAGTTAGTGTATGAGGATGGATTTGAATTCAGGTACTCCTGACATCAGGACCAGGGCTCTTTTCTAGTTGTCCCTGACTTTTTTTGTTTTTTAAACAACAGCTTATGTTCTTGTTTTTCGTATATTTTTTATAAAATATACACCAATTTAAACTTACACTACTTTTCTTGCCTTTTTTCCCTTCTGAAATTTCTTCTGCTCTTTCTCTTCTGTGTATTTTTTTTACCTGTTTTGATAGTCTTTTCTTTCTATGCTTCTCTTTTCTTACATCATTTCCACTACCTCAACTTTGCTCCAAAATACCTCCTCAGAAAAATTCTTTCTCATAATAAATAATAGTATTAATACTTGGAATTTATATAATATTTGCAAAGCACTTCACAAAAACCCTGGAAGGATGGAGAAAGTCGTTAGGTGGCTTGCCCTGGACCACACAGCTAGTAAGTGTCTGGGGCAGGATTTGAATTTAGGACTGCCCTACTCGAGTCCGAAATCGATCTATTATGACACTTAGCTTCCTTGAAAGAAGTAAATTCAGGCAAAACAAAATATTGAATTGAATTGGTCAAGCCTAAAAATATATATGTCACTCTCTAGTAATTTATCACAAATGCAAGATTTTTCACCCTATTCAATAATTGCCCTAATTATTCCTATGCACTCAACATAAAATTAAATCAGATACATCTTAGGTACTCCAGTATACCTTATTTGAACAAATCTATGGTATATATTAGTGACTGACATAAACAACAAGGAACCAAAAACATGAATTTGAGTGGACCTAAAACAAGACCTGTGGGAGTGGACCTAAAACATAAATATGTTGGTTGGATTCCAGGACCTGGGGGAACCCAAAATTCCTTGTAGTTATTTACAGGATTTCTGGAGAGTTACTGGTGTCAGGGCCATATTCAGGGTTCAAACAATAGCTAGTCACATAAAGATTTTAAAAGTACAAAAAATAATGTTTTTGAAGCAAGATAATAAAGCATTTCTCACACTAGACGAAGAGGTCACCTCCATGAGAGAGTGGCTTGCCTCTAAATTACTGTATACCCTCTCTCCATGCCACCTCCCCTCTCTAAACAACTGAGCTCTCCCAGTTATGTCTTCCCCAACTCCACCCTCTTGGGCTTTAGAGCCTCATAACTTTATGTGTGGTCCCATTACCCAACCTGAGTACCACACTGCTAAGCTGGCTTGAGGTAAAGGGACAGCAATCAAAAGAGACTTTGTTTTCTTTTATAAGTTTGCATTGATATTTTATTTTTCACCACATTGTCATCACAATTGTATCCTACTTCTCTCTCCCTCTCCCTCTTAAAGATAGTTCTAACGCAGAAATTACACCCCAAGAAAGAGTTGGACGATTGCTGTAGTTAAGAACCTAAGTCAAATTGACCAAGTGTTGGGGGAATCCTTGGGTAGGGAATCTTCGACAGGGGCACGGTATGACTTAGGCCCTGGCAACCGGGCCTCCTGAAAGAAACACCTATGAAAATCTACCCCAAGAAGTCGGAAAGGAGCCCTTCCAGGTACTGACAACTAGGGACACCGCAGCTAAACTTCAGTGCATTGGCTCACTGAGAGCTGCTTCCCAGAGTGAGCAGGCCGTCCCCTTCCCGTGCACACCCTCCTCCCAGCCCCTCTATGCTTAAGAAAGTGAAAGAGGAAACGTTAGTGACGGAGATTAAACTTAAAAGCGTCAGGAGTCCTGGACAGAGTGGGGAGGGAAGCTCACCCTAATCCCCCGCCACACACACCCCTCCCCCCCACTTCCCACTCAAAAAATGGCTTTTTGCCTATTTTAAAACTTTAACTTCGGGTTTCTTTAATCCACGCTGTTCTGCGCGCCCTGGTGGGATGTAAGGAAGGTCTCAGAGCGCAGCAGGGTGTGTTTCGGTTGGTTTTGCCGCCTTGTAAAATTTTTAAATCTTCCTTTCCCTTAGCCCAGGGAGCACCTTTCCCCACCTCCACCCTCCGCGCCAGCCTTCGGGAGAGCGCCTAGAATCTTGCGCTGGCAAGCGATTACCAGGAAAGAACAAAAACGTGCGCGTTGAACCGAACTGAGTGGCTGCAGCTGCCCGAGCCGATCATGAGTTTCAGTTTTGTCCGGGCCGTTGTATCCCCCGCCCCGGCGTTGTCCAGTCTCCCCGCAGCTCTCCGCGAGAATCCAGTTGGGGGGGGGAGGGGTATGAGTAGCAAGTCCCAAGCAAGGGAGGGAGAGGAGATTGCAGAGCCGAGCCTGGGCGAACTCTAGCGGAACCGAGGTGTGTCGGAATCTCCCTCCGGCGCAGGCCAGGAAGAGCAGGGGGCCAAGGGTGCCGAGAGGTTTTTGCAGGCAACAATGTGAGCTAGAGGTAGCTAGAGGGCTAGCTAGGAGCCCTTTAGGCTCCTTTTTGTGCGCGCGGAAGAGCAAAGAAGGGCTTTTCTGCTGCTGCCGCCCTGGTTTAAAAGCCTGAAGCACTGGTAGCTGGCTACCTGGGCGGTGGGCAAAAGACAGAAGCAAGCGGGTCTGGGCAGCAGCTATCACTCCCGCGGACCCGAAGCCGCGACCTCGGCTGCCCAAATGGGCAGTAGACTGGCTTCCCTCCCACACCGCCCCGCCCGGACCTCGGGAGCCAACAGGAGACCTCCTGGGAAAGTCGAGTGCATTTGGCGCGCCAGCTCTCTCGCAGAGACAAGTAGGTGGCTCTTAAAAGAGCCGTTTGTGTATTGAGACGTCAGGCACCCCCAGGTCCCCAGTTTTACTTGGAGCTGGTGTACTTGGTGACGGCCTTGGTGCCCTCGGACACGGCGTGCTTGGCCAGCTCCCCGGGCAGCAGCAGGCGCACGGCCGTCTGGATCTCCCGAGACGTGATGGTGGAGCGCTTGTTGTAATGCGCCAGGCGAGACGCCTCGCCGGCGATGCGCTCGAAGATGTCGTTGACGAAGGAGTTCATGATGCCCATGGCTTTGGAGGAGATGCCAGTGTCAGGGTGAACCTGCTTCAGCACCTTGTACACGTAGATGGAGTAACTCTCTTTGCGGCTACGCTTGCGCTTCTTGCCGTCTTTCTTCTGGGCCTTGGTGACGGCTTTCTTGGAGCCCTTTTTGGGAGCGGGCGCGGACTTCGCGGGTTCAGGCATAGCTGCAGACTGCTTCACCAGATCACTGCGATCAAAACAGAAAATGATGAGGCGAGCGTTGACTTCAGACTATTTGTAGGGCCTATATTCAAATGAGAGATGACGGGGCCCTCTTTCTGATTGGACGTGGCCTGGTAAGTCCGCCCCGGGTGGGAAGGGCATATGTAAATGACAAGATCCCGAATCTGCCTCTCCATTGGCTGGTTCACCCGAAGACGTTTGGAACCAATCGGACGGCGCCGTGTAGCCTACCGCCTTACAGGATAATAGGTTCGATCTTGAGCGGAAGACGCTTCATCTCTCTTGTCTTGCTCTTTCTGAGAAAGTAGCTGTCCATCTTCTTTCTCCACCACCACCATGTCTGGCCGCGGAAAGCAGGGAGGCAAAGCTCGTGCCAAGGCGAAGTCCCGCTCTTCTCGGGCTGGCCTGCAGTTCCCGGTGGGCCGAGTGCACCGCCTGCTCCGCAAAGGCAACTACTCTGAGCGCGTCGGCGCCGGCGCGCCGGTGTACTTGGCCGCCGTCCTCGAGTACCTGACAGCCGAGATCCTGGAGCTGGCGGGCAACGCGGCTCGGGACAACAAAAAGACTCGCATCATCCCTCGCCACCTGCAGCTGGCCATCCGCAACGACGAAGAACTCAACAAGCTGTTGGGCAAGGTGACCATTGCCCAGGGCGGCGTCCTGCCCAACATCCAGGCCGTGCTGCTGCCCAAGAAGACCGAGAGTCACCACAAAGCCAAGGGCAAGTAAGCCAGTACCTTGCTGTGACGGGACAGTCCTGGGAACGAGGGACTCGTCTAGCACGCAGACACCAAAGGCTCTTTTCAGAGCCACCCACACTTTCGAGCAAAAGAGCTGACACACGCGGCGGGTCTGCCCCTGCAAAATCCGGGGTGCTTGTGGGTGCCCATGCTTTTTTCTTGGCTTGACAGCTTCGCAGCTTTGGGCAGAGAAGTCGTAATCCTGTAGCGTCCACAGCCACTCAGTCACCAAGCATTGATTTAACAAACCGGAATCTTTGTTAATTAGAATGGAGGCTAGGCTACCTTCGTCCCTAGATGCCACAGAACTTGAGACCAGAAAGCACTTACTGGGGAGAAGAGAAGAGTTTGTAATGATCGGCCTTTCAGACAGGTCCGACTCAGGCTAATTTTTAGCATACAAGGGGAGTGGGAGTCGTCTAGGAGGATACATGATCGCCAAATTTCAAGTGAAGCAGTTGAAACACTGGGTCTCTCCTGGTTCTCTTCCTACTGGGTTGTTGACTCTTCCTCAGTTTCCCTTGTGCTGCTGGACGAGGGATCATCTGCCTCCGGACCTCTAACTTTGAATTGTCTCTCCAAGAAGGTCCTGGGCGTGTCCCCCACTCTAGTCTACACTCGTCTCCCTTCACACAAGGAACTCTCACACCTACAGAATCCAGCCTTTATCTCTTTCCCTGGGACTCCTAGCTTGCTCACTCCCTGTCCATAAGGGTTCACCGATGACAACTTTGCCAACTCTGGTCTCCCAGCCCCAGCCCCAGCCCCAGCCCACTCTCGCCTTCTCCACCATTTCGCTCCTTTGTCGTCTCCCCCCCCCCCCGTCAGAGGTTCCTGATACCTCTTTTCCCTCTCCTTTAACAAACGCTCCCCACCCCGCCCCCAGTCCAAATTGATTGATTGTCCTCAAAATGTCACCGCAAACAGCATCCCTGTCCTCTGTGGTCCTGCTTCCCGCCAATGCCATCCGTCCTCCAAACAGCTTGGGAAATAATCTTGCTAAAGCCCATTAGGCCACCAGACCTTCAAGTTTCCCTTTTGCCTCTTGCCTAAAACACAGACTTCTTGGTAGTCCACCTCTTTCGGGTCTCTTGGTCGTCACGCAGGTCGTTCTACAGAATCTTTTGAATTCATCTGAAGCTCAGTTTATGTGAAGCCAGACCCGATGGCTCTTAGCAGTTAGCGCTCTTTCCCTCCTGAAATGTCTTTGTATTTCTACAAGCTGTATCCCTCGGGTTCCCGCCTCCTCCCGCTGTAGAATCCGAAAGTGCAAGAAACGTTTTATCTTTTCAATTTTATTTATTATTATTATTTGGTTTTTGCATGGCCAATGTGTAGCCCCACAGTTGATTGGAAAAGGTAGGCGCTTATTAGAATATCCGTGGAATTGATCTGAAGGCATCTGTCAGTTTGCCGGGGTGTGTGTCCACCCAGTCCACTCACGCAAAGAGCAGCTCCCCAGTAAATAAGCAGAGGGCCGACCTGATGATGAGGCTCCCTGAATTTAGCTAGACCACCAGGGCTGACAGGAAACACAACATCAGGTTCGGCGGGACCTACTACCTTCATCTCTCATAGAACACCCCGCCGCCCCCCCCCCCGGCAAAAACAACGAAAACTTAACTTTAGGGTCACCTGCGCAGCCAAAACTGAGCCACAGGAGTACAATAATCTAAAAAAAAAAGTTTGATGTAGAGTATTTTTTGATGTTGAGAAAATCAGGGTTTGGAACACGAAGATCACGGAAGGTGAGCACGGGGGGGGGGGGGGGGAAGGGGGCCGAATTGGAGGGAGAGGAAAGGCAGAGACTCAATTAGGAGAAGTCCTGGAGTTAAAGGCACTCTCTGGGTCTTCCAGGCCAGTGAACGGGCTCCGTACAGGTGGCGGGAATAGAGTCCATAGAATGTTCTAAAAGTGAAAGTCGAACGCAAACTAAAAGAGAGGACTCAGAGACAAACGGACGAACCGATAAAAGAGAAGTCTGTGATCCCGCAAAAAAAAAAAATCCCAAGCTGGAGAGGGCGAAAAGCATTAAAACACGTGAGCGCGTGCCCGCGGTACAAGGGCTGACTTAGGAAGGGGGGTAGGCTAGGGCGTGAGAGGAAATGAGGGGTCCCGGGAAGGGGAGGCAAAAGAACAAAGGCAAGCAAGTAAACTGAGCTCAGAAGGAAGTGGAAGAGAGGGGCGGGATGAGGTTATCCAATGAAATTGCTCGGAATTTCGAGGGCGGGCAGGGTTGACTTTCCACCAATTCATTCTGGCGCAGGGCTTTTGAACGTTCCAATCAGAACGTTCTCGTCGATATAAATATAGGCGAGGGTGGTTGGGTTTTTCCGTAGTTGTTTGGTTGTTGGGAAGTGGAGTTCTCTGCTGTCTTATCATGGCTCGTACGAAGCAGACCGCTCGTAAGTCTACCGGTGGCAAGGCTCCTCGTAAGCAGCTCGCTACGAAGGCTGCCCGTAAGAGCGCGCCGGCTACCGGCGGCGTGAAGAAGCCTCACCGCTACCGGCCCGGCACCGTGGCCCTGCGGGAGATCCGGCGCTACCAGAAGTCGACCGAGCTGCTGATCCGCAAGCTGCCTTTCCAGCGGCTGGTGCGCGAGATCGCGCAGGACTTCAAGACTGACCTGCGCTTCCAGAGCTCGGCCGTCATGGCCTTGCAGGAGGCGAGCGAAGCCTATCTGGTCGGGCTGTTTGAGGACACGAATCTGTGCGCCATCCACGCCAAGCGCGTGACTATCATGCCCAAAGACATCCAGTTGGCTCGCCGCATCCGCGGGGAGAGGGCTTAAAAATCTTAAAAAAAGCTAAACCACCAAAGGCTCTTTTCAGAGCCACCCACTGTTTCGGAAAGAGTAGCTGTATTTTCACGTACGCTAGTTCCCTTTCGAGCAGCACCGTGGCGTAGCGAGTAGAAAACCCGCCATCCGCTTGGTTTTCAACTCCAGCCACTCACCAACTCAAAAAATAGACAACTCCCCTCTCTATGCCCCTTTTCCGGTGTCCTTAATCCCCCCGCCCCGCTTAGGTCTGGCTTTCCCCCGGGGGGGGGGGGCGCCAAGGCAAAAAAGAGGTGGGGCTGTGGGAGGGCGTGCTTTTCTAATAAATGAAACAGGTACAGGTGGGCTAAGCATTCCTTTTTTCTTTTCCCCCTTCCTTTCCCCCCCTGCCTTCTCAGGCTCTGTCGTCACCTTCCCAAGGCCTCCGCCCACCAAGCAGAAGGGACCCAGACACACGGGCATGTTCGTGTTTAGCATCTTTCTTTGAGATCTATGGGGGTGGCTCTGAAAAGAGCCTTTGAGTTTTCATATGAAGAGGCCGGGTAGGGGGCACGGCGGGCGGGAAGAAATGCCTTCACTTCTTGGGCGCCGCCTTCTTGGGCTTAGCTGCCTTAGGCTTGGCCGCTTTGGGCTTGGCCAGCTTGGCCTTAGCCGGGCTTTTAGCCACCTTCTTGGCCTTCGCGGCCTTGGGCTTCTTCGGGCTCTTGGCCGCCTTCTTGGCTCCCACCGCCGCCGGTTTCTTCACCTTCTTGGGCGTCTTCTTCACGCTTTTCTTGCTGGCCGCCGCTCCCGAGGCCTTCTTGGGCTTCTTGGCTGCGGCGCTCGGCTTCTTGGCCTTCGCGGACGCAGCCTTCTTGCCCTTGCCTTTGCCCTCGGCGGCCGGAGCCTTCTTGTTGAGCTTGAAGGAGCCTGACGCGCCGGTACCTTTCGTCTGCACCAAGGTGCCCTTGCTCACCAGGCTCTTCAAGCCCAGCTTGATGCGGCTGTTGTTCTTCTCCACGTCGTAGCCGGCAGCCGCCAGCGCCTTCTTAAGAGCGGCCAGAGACACGCCGCTGCGCTCTTTGGAGGCCTCTACCGCCTTGGTGATCAGCTCCGAGATGGGCGGCCCGGCAGCCTTGCGCCGCGCTCCGCCAGCGCCGGCTGCCTTCTTCGCAGCCTTCTTCTTCACCGGCGTCTTCTCCGCGGGCGCAGGCGCGGGGGCGGCCGGCGGGGCAGGAGCGGTCTCAGACATCCTCTCCACTCGCGGACCACGACAGCCGCAAAGACAGAGAAAAAGACAGGCGCAGAGAGAAGTAAACAAAAACACGACAGCACACAGTCGCCACAGTTGGGCCGACCTGGCCGGGGGATATATATAGAGAAGGGAGCCGCGCTGTGATTGGTGCGCTCTGCCTGCGCAGCCCGCCTTCTCAGTCACCTACAGCCATTCTGCTCTCCTTCGCGGTTGTGTTTCTTGACCCTAAAAAAGGGGGGAAAATACAACAAAACCCCGCACGCAGCCCCCCACTTTCGAGCCAGAACTGAAGGGAGAAGCCTTGGGGTTCACGGCCCGTGCATTTTCTTCGCGCAACCTCAAATCCTAGGCTCCCAGCCTTTCCCAAGCCCCCCAACTACCCGCAAAACTCAGGTCAAATTGAGGCAACTCCCCGTGTTTCCTTTAAATTAGAAAATTGCCGCTTCGCTCCCGGGACACTTTTCTCCCGGGGACGCTTCTGCACACCCTTGGCTTCCCGTCTGTACAAAACAGAAATCATTTCTCGCCACATTTGCACCGAAATCCCATTTCTCCGTGAGGGAAGTAACACAGGCTCTCTAGTGATCCCTGCGTAGGCATCCAGGGGAATGGGCCATTGGAAAGAGGATTGTCTGTCCGGGACCCACGCGTCCTTCGGAAGGCCATCGGGGTCGGGGGCCACTATTCTGGCCTACTCAGGTCTCATCCTGGGATTTTTCCAGCAGACAGACCGGGGAGAAAACCCAGGGTTGGGGCTGGGGTTGGGGTTGGGGGCGGGGCTCTGCACTTCATTTCACTTCTTGTCAACTCCCAACTTTTCCCCAGTGCTCAAGTGCCAGGTACAGGCCTGGGGCACTCGACTCGGGGGATAGGATGGAGAGATTAACCGTAGAGCCTCTGCCTTCGGGAAGTTTACAGTCTAATAGGAAGGAGAGGACACGGTAGCAGAAGAAAAGCAATCCAGATTGTCACGGTTTTAGCAGGCCCCGAACTGCAGCTTTGGGAAACCAGACTGGAAAGTGAGTTTGGAGCCAGATGGTGAAGGACCTTGAAGATCGGGCCTAGATCCTCTAGGCAAATGGGAAGCCATTGAAGGTTTTGTGCATTTTATGCCTTTACACTAGGAAGGAAGGGTGACTCTTCACAACGGGGATGTCAATCCAATGCATCGCAATCCCAATCCACATCTTGCCGAAGTTTACTGGGAAAATTCCTCACAGACATCCCTGTAAAATGAGGCCTGGCTTGTTGGAGAGGGGAGTGACTCAAGTCAGGGGGATCTGTTACCACGTTCTAACAGCACCCCAGCTGTTGCGTTGGCAGTTTGGATTCTATAGGACTAGGCCCCCTGATTGGATGTAAGGGAAGTCAAAGGGGCCTCTGAGGTTTGGGGGAATAGCCCTGCCCCTGTAAAAATCTAACAGGCCTCTCAAGCAACTATTAGGCCCCAGGCCCAGGACTAGGGCACTGGGAGTCAGAGGCAAAAGCAATGCAGTCCCTACCCAACCCCCAGGGGACTTAGATTCTTCTGGGGAAACTGCAGACACAAGAGATGAATTAGAGACTTGAACCAATCCGAATTCTCTCGAGGATTTCACTCAAAAAACTGGCACCTCAAAGGAGAGGTGTCTTGTTATTGTTGTTGCTGTTGTTGCTGCTTTAAAATGTGGCTTCCTTGGTATGTGCCTGTTCCTCCATTCTGCCTGCCTGCACAGCAAATTAACATGAGTTCTCCCACCTTGCCTTTGTCTCCCCCTCCTCTCACCCTGACCTACCAGCACCCAATTTCCTGCTTGAAGTCATCTAGTCCAGGCAACACCTTCATGTCACAGAGAGGAAAAAATGACTTGTCCAGGATCACTGAGGTTGGTATTAAAGTGGTAGAGCCAATAGGATTCCCTTTTTCGGGTCAGGAAACTGAGACAAGCAGCACTTCTTAGGTACTTGTCTCATTTAATCCTCATAACAGCCTGTCACAGTTGAGGAAACTGTGGCAGACTGAGGTCAAGAGACTTGCTCAGGATCACACCTGGTGAGTGTATGAAGCTGTATTTGAACTCAGCTCTTCTTGACTCCCAGCCCATAACTCTATTCGCTGCCCCATCTAGCTGGTATTCTTGACTCTGAATGTGCCAACCCCTGACTCTTTGTCCTGGGGATAACTTTTTTTTTTTTTTTGTAATCTCCCTAAGGTTCAGAATTACTTGCAGGAGAGTTGGGTGGCAATCACTTGAGCCCAGCAACTCATGCCTCATCAGTATCTTCTCACCCTTCCTAGGTTTCGAGGTTCAGCGCTCCTCTCAGAACCTCCATTTTAGGAGGCACCCCTGTCCAGCCATCTCTTCATTTCCCACCCCACTGCACTCTTCTGAATTTCTCCATCCTACCTGGAGCTGGGTATCTTCTCACCCACCTCTCATCTTTCTGCCCCTCTCTCCCCATCCTCACCAACCCCCTCCCCAGTTTTTAGCTACTTGTGTATTATGTTACCCTTTGGTAAAAAAAAAAAAAAAAAAAAGTAAGCTCCTTGAGGGCAGGAATGGTCTTTTGCTCTTTTTGTATCTCCAGAGCTTAGGGCTATGCCTGCCACTTATTAAGCACTTCATAAATGATTGTTGAACGAGTGACTGACCGATGCTTTCACTTTACCTGTGAAATACGGAGAAGAAGAGTGGTTGTGGTTATGTACCAGGCTCTACTACTCGGTTCTAAAGAATTATGTTTTGCCACTAGACCGAGCAGCCAGGTGGCGCAGTGAATAGAGCAGCAGGCCTGAAGTCAGTAAGACCTGAGTTCAAATAGGACTCCAGATGCATATTGGCGCGGTGTCCTGGGCAAGTCACTTAACCCTATTTGCCTCAGTTCCCTCATCTGTAAAAAGGAGCCGCAGAAGGAAATGGCAAACCACTCCACAACCTTTGCCAAGAAGATCTCAAAAGAGGTAAGGAAGAGGCGGACCAGTGTGAAACACGACCGAACAACGATCTGGTAGACTTCGGGTTTTTTGTTTGTTTTCTAGTTAGGGAGTGGGGTGTTTGGATGTGGGTCGGAGCGCTGCAGCTTGCCTTTAATGCCGGCGTTCTTGAACTTTTCTGCCACTATCCCCTTGGGCAGTCCGGAAAGTCTATGCAGGCCTCAGAATTATGTTTTCAAGTGGAGAAAGTAAAATACATAGTATTACCAAGGAAACCGATTATGCAGAAATGCAATTGTTAAAGGTCTTAAAAAAAAAAAGTCAAGGACACCCCACCTCCCTCCGTTAAGAACCCCTGCTTTCAAGTGTAAATAGCATCTAAAGGCAACCTGACCCCCCAAAATCTCCACTACGTAACTCCAACGACTGGAGAGGAAAACTACTTGCACTTCAGAGTATAGCTTGAAGAGGCTGCAGGACTACCCAAACGATGAACTGATTTAAAATCAACATCTATCTACACTTCACAGGAATGGCTTTCAGGAGGATTAAGTCTAAAGTAAAGGGGAAAAAGTAGGGAGAGGAGTACAAGAAATAAATTTGGAGCTCGGGACTCCTGAGAGAAGGTGTTGCATGGAGATCCTCAATAAGTGAGGGAAGAAAGGACTTAAACGGCAAGCTTATTTTGCTAGTGCAAAGCTCTTATCATAGATTTACTGCCACCTTCAATAACGATAACGCAAAGCAGAGGCAACCAAAAAATCCAAAGGAATAAACAGCCCTATAATTGCCACCATAACGTTCCTGAGTTCGTCCTTCCATCCTTCCCTCCGTAACATATTAGAATGAAAGATGAGGAGCGAAGTTTCTTTTCCTGAAAAGAATCATGCTTCGTTCTTTGGAATGAAATAAAAGACAATTGAGAAAAGGGGCGCGCTTGCTCCTCTGGATTGTCTCTCTGCTCCTTCTCGTCCTATGAGAAGGGACCTGAGGCCCAGGGGGGAGGAGGAGCCTCAGAGACAGTTTCCCACCTACCCCCTCTGTGCCCCTCCCCTTGCAGGTCTTCAAAGAGGTCCGCCAGGCCTCTATATAAAACGTCTCGCAGGGGGTGGCTGGATTGTTCTCTTTCAGCGCTTAGGTGGTGTTTTGCAACCATGTCTGGTCGCGGCAAGGGAGGCAAAGGGTTGGGGAAAGGGGGCGCTAAGAGGCACAGGAAGGTGCTGCGCGATAACATCCAGGGCATCACCAAGCCTGCTATCCGCCGTCTAGCTCGGCGAGGGGGCGTGAAGCGAATCTCGGGGCTGATCTACGAGGAGACCCGCGGGGTGCTGAAAGTGTTTCTGGAGAACGTGATCCGTGACGCCGTCACTTACACGGAGCACGCCAAGAGGAAGACTGTCACCGCCATGGACGTGGTCTACGCTCTCAAGCGCCAGGGCCGCACTCTCTACGGCTTTGGCGGCTAAACGTATCTGCGGGTGTCGTGCGTGCGCCGTCCGCTCTTCATTCCCCAAAGGCCCTTTTCAGGGCCGCCCATCTTCTCACTTAAAGGAGCTGTGGTATTTTATTGTTTAATTCTGGGAAGCTGGCTACTTTCTCAAGGCGGAAAGGGGTGAGTTCAACTGTTCACCGTGAGGGTTTGGTTTTGGCGTTTCTTCAGCTTCAGCCTTATTCAGGTTCCGGTTTCTTAGGCATGGGCAAAAAAATGAGCGTGCGGGCCTGGTTATGGGGAAAGGTAATCCAGCTACCACGTTGTAGCGCAAAGAATTTGCATGCCGGTTAACCACTGGCGTCTGGTTGAGCTTGTGGAGATTAACGCATCTCCCTGTGCACGTCAGCCTCGGTTTGCAGCCTTGTTAGTCCCCCACGTGGATTTACGCAATCACATGGAAACATGGCCACTCCTTGGAGGACCTTACTTTCTCTTTACGGGCTAGTTTTCTCTGTACGGGAAAAAAAACACCTCATTTTTAGGGAATGCAAAGGTTCTGACTCTAGCACCTCAAGTTCTACTATTGAATGAAAATGTTTTATTATAGATGTAGTGCTTTCAGATTTGCAAAGTACCTGATGGACACTTCGAACCTCGCTAACTCTCCAGGGCATTCCTGAAGGGGGTAGATGCCATTATCCACATTTGGGGGGTGGGGAAACAGCCCCAAAATGATTACATCACTGGCTCACCGTCGTCCCCAGTGGAATTCTAAGACAAAGCTAGTGCTCTAGCCATTACACCATGCTGCCTCCTCGTGGCTGTGGGTTGGTTGTAAGTTAGGAAACCTCTACCCTGCTTCTGACTGTTATTACTGGCCCATCTGACTTTGAGAAACTCATTTCACCCCCTGGGCCCTCATTTTGTGCAGTGACTGCTAAATCCTATAATCACGCCTTTCAGTGGTTTAACAGAATCAGCATCTCAGGCCTTCACCTTTTGGGGAATTCACTCTCCTCAGACTGATTTTCAGAGCCTCACACTCTCCTTCATCCTCATCTGCAAAATAAAAGGCTTGGATTATACAGCCTCTGAAATCACAGTAGCCTCTACTCCGCCAGCAGCTATAATTAGTTTCCTGCCCTGGTGGACAAGAATGATGCTGGGGCTGTTGGCAAAGAAAGGGCAGGTTGATGGCGGAGAAGACGACATCACCCATAGAAAAGCTTCTGCTCTAGATGCCCAGGAGACAGACATATCCAGGTGGAGATGGCCAGCAGTTCATGTGGCACTGCATTTCACGAGAGAAGTTGGGGTAGGTAACCTCATACCCTTGCAATAGCTCCACTACCCACTTCTGACTAGTCCTTCTTTCTTCCCATTGCCAACATCACCTAGTAGGCTTCTAGCCCTCACCTCCAAGTAGATCTATCTCCATCCATTCTGCCCCCTGGTCCAGACAACCCCCAAGATACCTACTTATGGATAACTGCTTAGAATTCTCCAAGAGCCCCTGGGAAAGGTATACAAATAGTCAGACTTCCAATGTAAATAGATGTTCTTGGTCTCTGAGGGGGAATCCATAACCAGTCATCAAGCCTCCTAGTAACCGATTGACAAATCAATCAGGATTCCCAAACACAATGAAAAGTGACTCTTTTTTACTGCCTTTTAATATGCTTAAAAGCCTCACTGATTAGAAAAATGAAAAGCAAATCTTGTGAATCATCTTGTTCCCTGACAATGTGGAGAGAGAGAGAGAGAGAGAGAGGAGGTCTTGCCACAGTGCAAATGGAAGTAGTCCCCACTCTTACCCACAACCTCATGCTAGAGCCTGTGCAACTGAGCTCCTTGGTTCCTTGTGGAAATGAAGTCCCCAATTTTACCTTCTCCAATAGGGAAGTAGGGATGGGGGAAATTTCAAGTCAGGCAAAACTTACCAAGAATCTTAGTGCCAGGCTGTTGAAGGACTCCTCAAGTTAGACTCCTATCTAGAGCATCCCAGGCCCTATACCACCTTTACTTGCCTCTTTCCCCACCCCCCAACCCCCTTCCACCCCTGCCAAACCCTTACCCAGCCCAGGTCTCAGACCCTGGGAGAGAAAATTGTTACTCCTAAGAGTCAGGCAAAGGGTACTGGTTAGGAAAAATGTTACTGTCCAAAAGATTGGCAGTGCTTTTGCCCAAGGTGCCCTCTGAGAGGTGTGGCTTCCAAGAACAGCCATAGCACAATTTGTTTAACTGACACCTGGGTAAAACTGTCGGCGTTCATGTTGGCTATGCTTTTCTGATTCCTGGTAGCTCCCTCTTCCCTCAGGCACCTTACAACATTGCCCTTTTCTGTTAGCTAAATCTTAGACTACTGTCAAGGGACAGTGCTCTAGTGCTACCCACTCCACAAATCCTTTGGATTATTCCACCCCACATTCTGCTCTCCCTTCTCTGAACATTTGTAACTCTTGTTGTCACTGCTATTCTACCAAGAACCTAATGGTTCTGTTTAAGGTGGGTCTGTCTTGTCACCCCAGTTATGTTTTTTTTTCCTGTTTTTTCATAACATCACTCAGCACTTAATGCCATATTCCACAGGTGGGAGAGTATGACCGGAAAAGGGAGTGGGACCCCTAAGAACTGAAATTGAGAGACATGTTAGAAGAATAAAAAGAAGCCATTCAGCACCCTAGGAAGATCTTGAATGGAGGATTTATGGGAAAATAGGGACAGGAATCAGGATGAAAAAGGGGAGAGAGAGAGAGAGAGTATGTGTGTATTTGAGTGTCTATTGAAGAGAGAGAGAGACTGAGACCTGCTTTTGGTGAATGTGTCACTTAAAGTATCAAGAAAGTGTGAGTTTTCTTTCTGGAACAAAACTGGAACAAAATCTGATTCCAGTGATAGAGACATTAACCAGTACGAAACAGTTTTGGTGATTACAGCTTTGGAGTATAGCAATATTTCTAACATCAATCAACCAATTAACTTATAGTCCTGGCGACCCCCACCTCCAGTTTATTGAATGTTGTTTATTTAATGAATTGAAGAAATCTCTTTTCCTCATCAGAAGTTGCTCACATCTCTCTGTGTATCCAAATCGCCAAACTCCTAAGATTAACTGAATACTAAAGGTACAGGTCATGTAATTTTCATGACATAATCAGTAATAGCATGGAGATCACAATAATCATTTTACAGTGTTTTTAGCTATGAGAATGATCCACAGCCAGAGTCTCCTCTAACTGTCGCTGTAAATACAGATGACCTCTCCCTACTTCTGTAAGCATAGTTCCACCATTCTGTTCACTCAAGGTGCCGGCCAAAGTCTCTCAGAAGAATTTTCGTCAAGCTCTTTGCAAGATAAAAGTTAACAGTTCTATCATCAAAGAATGAAGGTCCTTCCATCTTCTTTGTCTCTGTTGTCTACAGTTTCTCACAAGCCACAGCTCTTAACAGTTAGTCCCTTTCCAGACTCACCCCTCATAGAATTACCTTTTAACACAAGTTGTTCTTCCACCCACCCCCACCCCCAGCTACACACAAACATGGTCATACCCTTCCTTTTCCCATCACCCACAAGTGCACCGTTTCTATGTCCACGAACTCTGAGGTTGCCTTATTTGATCACAATCTATTGTCATGTCACTGATTTTGCCCTGCTACGCCTCAGCCTTAGATCACTCCTACCATCCACTGCCTTAGATGCTGTGCCTGTGCTGCCAGATGTAAGTGGAGAAAAGTCATAAAAACCATGCTGACTGGGTCCACCACAAATTTATGGAGGATCCTCACTGCGGCTAGGCAATCCTTTTATGCCTCCCTAATTAATCCACTGTCTCATTCACCACAGTGGTTCTTCCAAACATTTTCATCCCTCCTGAAACCTCTCGTGGTTTTCCCTCCTCCCACCCTCTCAAACAAGAACTTTTTTGCCTTATATGTTAATAAAAAAGTTGAGGCCTTTTGCTGAGAGTTACCTTTTCTCCCTTTTTCCTCATCTCAAATCCCCCAGTTGCCTTCTGCCGCTATCTCCTCCTTCATCCTTGTCTGATATAATGAGGTGGCCTTTCTCCTTGCCAAGGCCACCCCTCTACCTGCACAAGAGATCCTGTTCCATACTGTCTCCTCCAACAGATTGTCCCCCACTTCCATCATCCCCACTCTCTCACTTATCTTCAGTCTCTCCATGACTACTGGCTGCTTCTTCACTGTCCACATACATGCCCATGTCTCCTTCACCCTCACTTGATCCATCTATCCCTATTGTCTCTTATCTTCCCTGCCTATCGTGACTAAATTCTTCAAGAAGACCTCCAGGTGCCTCCAATGCTTCTCCTCTCATTCTCTTCTTAACTTTCTAGTCTGACTTCTGACCTCACCTACCAACCAAAACTTCTCTCTCCAAAGTACTAATCACCTTCTAATTGCCATATCAGTGGCCTTTTCTGAATCCTTATCCTTCTTGACCCCTCTGCAGCCTTTGCCACCGTGGATCTGTACATTCTCTTTTCTTTTGGTTTTCAAGACACAGCTCTCTCCTAAATCTTCTCCTACCTACCTGATTTCTCCCCAGTCTCCTTTGCTGAATCTTCATCCTTCTCATTCTTGCTAATTATTGATGTCCCACAGGGTTCTGTCCTGGACCCTCTTCTCTTCTCCCTCTACTTTATTTCACTTGGTGAGCTCAGGAGCTCCTGTGGATTCAATTATCATCTTTGTGCTGATGATTGTCAGATCTACATACTCAGCCCTAACCTCTCTGCTGACTTGATTATCACCTCTCCAACTGTCTATTGGTCATCTCAAATTGGAAATTATATAGATATCTCAATCTCATATCTAAAACTGAACTCATCTTTCTCCCCAAATCCCCTGCCTCCTTCCAAACTTCTCTTTATGGTCAAGAGTACCACTGTCCTTCAGGCTTCCAACCCAAATGTTCTGCCTGCCTCCTCACTATCTGTCAACACTCCTCCCATATCCACTATGTTATTAAAGTCTGTTGATTTTACTTTTGTGACATCTCTCAAATATTCCATCTTCAGTCTGATACTGCAACTAACCTGGTACCGGCCCTCATCATTTTCACGCCTGGGTTATTGCCTGCTGGTGGGCCTGCTCACTACAAGTCTTTCCCCACTACAATCCATCCTTCATTCGGTCAACCAAGTGATTTTCCTAAAGCATAGATCCAACCATGTCACCAATCCCAGCTCTCTCCCAGGACACACATAAATACTCTCTCTCTGTGTCTCTCTCTTTCTGTCTCTGTCTTTTTCTCTGTCTCTGTCTCTGTCTCCCTCTGTCTCTCTCTCTCTCCCTCTCTCTCTCTCTCTCCCCCCTCAGATGGCTCCTTATCATCTCCAGGATCAAATATAAACCCTCTGTTCAGAAATCTTCATAAGCAACACTCCCCCCTTCTTCCCCCTCTCCATTCTTACATATTTAAAAATTGTATTTTTATTCCATTAAATATTCCCCAATTACATTAAAAAAAATTTTAACATTCGTTTTGTAAGAAATTTTGAGGTCCAAATTGTCTCTCTCCATCCCGCCTTCCTCCCAGCTATTGAGAAGGCAAGCAACAGGGTATCGATTATACTTGTTCTTACACTTCTCTAACCTTCTCTACTCTAGTATACAGCAACATTGATCTTCTCGGTAGTCCTCGTACAAGACACTCATTTTCCAACTTTGGGCATTTTCACTGACTGTCGTTCACCCTTGGCGTTTTTTCGCTTCTCATTTCTGCCTCCTGTCTTCCCTTTCTTCTTTCAAAGTCTTAGCAAAAATCTCTGCCTTCCTTCTACAAGAAGTTTTCCCCAACCCCCATTCAGGCTATGCTTTGCCTCTCTTGATTATTTCCAGTGTATGATAATGTGTATAAAACTTACTTATACACAGTTGCTTGCATGTTGTCTCCCTCTTAGACTTTGAGCTCCTTAATACCAGAAACCATCTTTTGCCTTTCTTTTATGTCTGGGGTTTATCACAGTGCCTGGCACGTAGAAGGCAATTAAAAATGTTGCTCACTGGCTAAATGACTCAAAGTCCTCCTAGATTTGAGTAGTTCTATGTCAAGTGATTTGGGTTAAGGTGGTGGGATAATGAGTAGGTTGGTTCTCAGTGAATCTCTTAGCATATGTGCTTCCAAGAAGCTTGGATGGACATGGAATACCTGAATGGGTATCTCAGGAGATGACCAGGACAGTAAATTTCAAGTACTGACACTGCTTCCTGCTCCCTGTGATGGGCTAGAACATTGGTTAGGGACAGCAGCTGTCCTAGGAGGAAGTGGGTACACGAGCTGTTCCCTGGAAGGTTATGGAGAGCTCTTGCAGAGGGATCAATGAAGGTACAAGAGTTTCCCGTGAGTAGCACCACAGATACAGTGGGCCCCAGTGTGGGCAGTGTCAGCATAGCCAGGAAATCTTGGGTGGTGCCTAGGGAGTGAGGTTCAACATAATCATTAAAAGCAAGATCTGTCAAACCTAACTCTGGCCCCTAATTCACCCTCACATAAACTCCCTAAGTCCTGCCCAGGGCTCTCATTGCTTATGACCGTCTCAAGCTGGAGGGATCTCCTTGTCTGGATCTTCTGTCAATGGAATGAAGAATCATTTCATGTATTATAGTTGAGTTTAAAAAAAAAGGAAGGTTGTTTCTCATCAAAACTGTGACCCATTATTGTTGTTTGTAAGTTTTATTTTTTTTTAAAAATACTAGATATCCTCATCTTACTCAGACTGGAAGTGCAGGAGTTACTCATAGACCTGGGCTTGGTCTCTTCAGCAGGGTTGTCTTGTTTCCAGCCTGGGAGCCCCTCTGCCCCTGGAGGCTCCTTGTGTTAATGATGATTTCAGTGAGGACACCTGATAAGCCCAGCCCACTGCAGCTCAGAACTCCTGAGCTCAAGAGATCCACCAACCCCAGTGATCCCCCTACTAGGGACTGCAAGTGTGCTCCACCACACCTGGCAGCTGAAACCCATCGTGATGGCTTCAGGTAAGGCCCAAATCTCTGGTCCTCCCTAATGATCCTCTGGAGCTGGTAGAGACAGGGGAGGAATAGTTAGCCTACCCTCACCCTCATTTCCCTCAGATAGGGGAGCTTATGGAAATAGAGGGACAGACCTAGGGCTGATGCCTGTAACTTCAGTAAATATAAAATGAGCAGGCCAGGCAAATCTCCATAACCCAAGATGCTAGGTAGTATTTCTAGGGTATGAGGATGCTTTTCTTCCCTCTACCCCACATGAAAAAGGGGTGCACCAACCCTAGAACTCTGCCCCCCATCCCCCCCACAACACACATATTACCTACTTCTTCCTGTTTTTTCTACCTTCATTTGTATGAACTGGTACAGAATTAAATGAGCAGCATCAGGAGCACAACTTATAAAAATAACAATTTGTAAAGACAAACAACTTGAAAGAGGAACTCTGATCATTGAATACAATGCTCAGCTGTGGTTCCAGAGTCTCAAGGAGGTTATTCACCTTTTGACAGAAAGGTAATGGACTCAAGATAAAGAATGAGACGTACATTTTAGGATATGGCCACTGTGGGAATTTGTTTTCCTTGACTATGCAGATTTTTACATGGGATTTTTTTTCTTTCTTTTTTTATTGTGTGGCTAGGGAAGACATAATAAATGTCTGACAACTGAAAAAAATAAAAAGGCATAAGGATATCCCCCCCCCCCCCCCGCAAATCACAGAAGGTAACAGATGGCAGACCAGAAATAATTACAGACGATCAGGACAGCTTTCAAAGGTTCATGTTGAATATATTGGAAAGGTAACATATTTAGCTTTCAGGCAATGGGGGCCGAGCTAGGCAGTGTTACATGTGGGACCTTGAGTGGGATAAAATGGTCCCTTTGCATCTATGGGGACCTTTGGAGAGATTTCTTCCTGGGACTTTTGATTTTAGATATCCTAGACTTCAAGATCGTAGAGAAATTTGGCAAGAATTTAGGCTATCGTTGTATGGTCAATTGTTTTTTCCCCTGGTCTGTGTTCCCTCATAAGTCAGTTCCTTTGGTAGACTTTTGCAAAGTTTTGATTTGCTGAGTATGTGATTGGTAAAATAATGATACTTTTTGTATTCTTAAATTCTATTTAAGTATTGATTATTGCTATGTTCTGTATTACTGAGTCCTAACTGATATTTAGTTTAATATGAGAAATCTGAATTAATAAATATATCTAGTAGAAATGTTTTTATTATTCTTTTTACAATTAAGCAGACCTAGACTGCCTGCCTTTTGTGAAAGCAAAATGCCCCACAACTTCTTAGCGTGAGAATAACTGCCTAGCTTCCAGGAATAGCTGACATACTTTTACTACTTGTCTAATTGTGAACCTACTTGTCTTTTTGTCCTTTGGGGTGAGTTTTCAATTCTATTTGGTTTACCTTTGCAGTGGCAAGGATCTATAGGGGGAGCAGGCCCTTTGGAATAAGGACCCTGAAGAAATTCCCTGGATCTCTATGGGGATGCCCTATGGTTGTGGGGACTCCAGAGCAGAGGTATCAAACTCTCTGCCAGAGGGGTCACATGCTGGCCACAAGAGTGCAGCCCAACTAGATTAAAATGTAATTGGGAAATGTTTCACAACTTAAATCAAAATACAATGCGACATAGATAACATTACTTTGTGGTTTTCTAAGTCAGTATGTGGCTAGTATTTCTATCAGAGTTTGACACCAGAGCTCTAGAGGATAGGGTTGTCCCCTGTGTAGAAAGGACCACATTTTTGTCCAGACCTCAGTTGTATGGCATTATGTACCCAGGGAGTCGTTGGAAGAGTTTCCACTCAGGACGGATTTTCTCATCTGAAAGAAAGGAGTAACGCCTTGTTGTCCCCACATCCTACACATCTGTGGGAAGAGCTCCATGCACTTTGGAAAGCTCCACATGGACCTGGTTTCCTTCAGAGACAAGAAGCTACCTTTCTTTCCCTTTCTTTACTCTTCCTTTTGCTTGTGGGTTGAGAAAGTCCCTAAAGGCTAAGGCTAAGGAAGCAGATATATTTGGAAAATGTGGAAACGTTCCATGTGCTGTTGAATCTGCGAAACTTGGTATTTGGAGATAATTGTGACTTCCACCTGTATATGGTGATAAGACATTGGCTGTTTTGAAACTTGACTGTATGGCACTGAGGAAGTGAGGGAAAGGACTTTGAATGTGGGACCAGGCCTGTTTTCCAAAATGACCCTTCTCCAGGGTCGGCCGATTTCAGTAGGCGGAAGTGTGTGACCAGCCTCAGAGCCTTCCCAGACAGCCTAACACAGAAGCATCCTGCTTCTCTGCAGTCTCCCCCTTACCATGTGGGTGGGGAGTGGCCTCCTTCCATTGGCTGCTTAACCCGCACAGGCTGCATCTTTAGAAACTGCCAGCCTGGGACAGTTAGCCCTCTCTTTCCTGCTGTATCCTGAGGGTGGAGATCACACAAAGTATAGACGCCCTGAACTGGCCTGGGAGGGCTGATAGCTATCTTCCCTCTAAGCTGCCCCTTTAACTCAGGCTCTGAGAAATGAGCCTAGAGAATCTCTGTTCTGTTTCTTTTATCCTTCTCTGATTCAGGTGCAGGCAGTAATCCCCACTAGACCGAGGAGTCCTAGCCTAGGGGAACTTGGAAGCAGGATTCCAGATGGAACGTTGCTGCCCTCCAGCCCAGGAGGTGAAGCCCCAGGAGCCTGGATGACTGGGACTCCAGCCTGAGGGGGCTTTTAGACTTGGAACTTGGGCCTGCAGTCTGTAGGGACTGAGCTAATCTATGTACCCAATTCCTTCTCTATAGAGGGGAGATTAAGCCCCACATGTTGGAAGAATATATTTGCGTATTTGTTAATATACCTCGAAAGTCAATATTCCTTTGTAAGAGCTAATCGTCTGGGGCTAAGTGGGGGTCCAGGGGATCCTATCCCCTTCAATCATGACAACGACCTAGGAGGAGGCTGGAGCCACTGCAAGAGAACCTAGACGCCCACAAATCCCTTTAAGCTTATCAGAGAATCCTAAGGGGTAGGGTGACATACCTGATCTTCGGGCAATGTAGGCCAAGAGAGTCAGTGTTACCTATTATATACTTTAAAAGAAAAGCATTGTAGAGATTTGTGATGTCATGCGCCATTGTCTTCTGTTCCTTGTTTACAGAAATGCTCATTTTATTTGATGTTAAGTCCAGATTAAAAATAAATAAATAAATCCTTCTCTTCCTCCAAGGCCTAGCTTAGATGCCACCCCTTCCCTGATCTCCCTCCTCCCACGCTCACACCCACCCCAGTCTCTCCTGTCTATTGTGAGAACCAAATGAAACCAGAAGGCACTATGCAATAACAATATGAAATAAATATGAAAATATGTGATATAAAAATAATAACAATTATTTTGTTACACAGGGGACTGAAAGGTAGTATTGGGAAGGAGAAAATAAGAAGGACCTTTGGGGATTCTGCAGCAGCATGGGAGAGGAATTCAGGCAGTAGCTATTGAGAGAGAGATAGCACAGGCCTGAAGTGGGACTATTGGGGGAAGGTCTGAAGGAGAGGGAATTCAGAAAAGATGGGCAAGTTACCGGGGACCACAACCACCAAGAGGGAAGCTGACTTCACTGTGTCCCAGAAAGTTCATTATTGTGCCAACCTCATCATCCTCCAGTTCCCACCAGCTTTGGTCCTCTACCTTATCTTTACCCTCTGCCCTTCGGACTGTCGGGTGGAGCCATGTGCTCCAAAACCTCCATTTAAGGAGGGAACTCAGCTCAGAACATTTTCTCACCTGGGTGCACCACTCTGGGATTTTGCCACCATGCCACCATGGCCAGTACCTTCTTTCCCAACCCCTTTTGCTCTCCACCTAACTTTTCAGCTTCCTTTTGGGTGTTGTCTCCCCGCCAGGAGATTGTAAGATCCTCGAGGGAAGGGACTGTCTTTTTTTCATATTTGTTTCCCCAGAGCTTAACATAGTGTCTGGCACAGGGTAGGAGCTTAATCAAATGTTTATTGAGTATTGATAACCTAGTTGTATGTGGGATAAGGATTAGCTGACTGACCTTGCAACCCTATAAATTCCTCTCCTTTGCTTGTTTTATTCTCCTGTATAGGTCTTGAGATGTACATGTCCAGCCTTTGAGATGACCTCAAGAATTAGAAAAGTTCCAAAGATCCTGGGTCCTCGGGCAGTGCTGACGACACTTCAGGAGAAGTCCCTAACACCTACTCTAGTCCTCTGCCTGTCTGACCATTCCTTATTGGTGTCCTTTGCTAGATTATCTACTGTCTCCTACCCTTTCAGTGTCTAACTCGGGCCCTCTTCTTCATCTTTGCTCTTTCTCTTGGCGGTCTGATCGCTTTCCATAATTTCATTTCTCCTCTTGAGAAGCAGCACGGCGTGGCAGTTTGAGGATTAAAATTGTCCAGCCTACAAGAAAAACCACTGAGGCAGAGCTCTGAGCCTATGGGTCCTTATTAAAGGGTCCGTGGTCCCCTCTAATGAAGTGGATCTTCCTCATGATCTGAGATGCCCTCTTCTTCCCAGGGCCTTATTCTTATAAAGCTTGATACCAGATTGGATAGCTGAACAATCTAAAGAGGCTATGCAAAGTACAGACAGAATCCCATTGGTTGCTAGATCTTGCTTCCCGGGTCAAAAAAATGGTATGTCAACATGGGTTCTTGGGTTGGGCAAAGCATGGGGAATCTCCACTGGGTAAGCAGTCATAACATGGTCACCTGTTCATGTTGGACAAGAGAGAGTGGTCCAGAGGTACAAAAATAAGTTGGGGGACTTTCCATGTCATTGAGTCACCTCTGCCACTTTGGGCTTGGTCACCATAAAAAGGAAAAACAAAGGTGGAGAGCCTCTAGTTACCTTCCTTTGATTAAGCAAATGAACTTAAAATCTACAGTTCATAGCTCTGGGGCCTAATATACAGATTTATAATCATTACCCCTTTGGAATCATAGCAAACTGAATAATACTGATTGGAATAGAGTAGGGGTCCAAATGAATTATTTCTCACAGTGCAGAGAGTGCTGGGTTTGTGGTCGGAAGACCTTGCTGCCCAAGGCACCAGTTCTGTGATCGCAGGAAAGTCGTTTTCTCTCTCAGAGCCTCAGCTGCTTTATCTGTAAAATGGGAATAATAATATTGACACTATTATGTTACAGGGGGCTTATGAAGAGAGTACTAAGCAAACTTTAAAGTAATATATACATGTGAATTATCATCTTTATGCAGATGAATCTCCAATCTCAAGTCATGTAAACAAGCTTTTATTAAGCACTTACTATGTCCTAGGCACTGTGCTAAGCACTGGGGATACAAAAAAAAGCAGAAAAACATCCATGGCTCTCAAGAGCTCACAGTCTAATGAGGAAGGCAACATGTAAACAACTTTATAAATAAGCTTGTATATGATAAATTCAAAATAATCAATAGAGGGAAGGCACTAACATTAAGGGGCATTGGTAAAGTTTTTGGTAAAAGACAAGATTTTCCCAGTCAGGAGGCTGAGATGAGAAGGGAAAGCATTCCAGGCCTGAGGGACAGTCGGTGAAAGTGCCCAGAGTAAGGAGATGAGTGTCTTGTGTGAGGGACAGATTGAAGAGGATGTGGCAGGTAGTGAGTTATAAGAAGACCGGATGGTTAGAAGGGGCCAGGTGATGAAAGACTTGACAAAGCCAGAGTATTTTGTATTTGTCCTGCCGCTAATAGAGAACCACCGGAGTTGATTGAGGAGGAGGGTGACATGTAATTTAAGGTGATTGTTTTGACAGCTGAGTGGAGAATAGACTGGAATGGGGAGAGATGAGGAAGGGAGACTAATCAAAAGGGCATGAAAATAAGCCAAATATGAAGTGATGAAGGCCTGCACCTGGGTGGTGGCAGTGTCAGAGGAGAAGAGTCATATATGACAGATACGTCTCCCTTTTACTAAAACACACGTCTGGCTGTGCAGCTCACCAACTCAACAATCCAGTGGCTCTGTTGTCTGTAAGATGAATTATAAATCAACCAAGCAACAAGCATATTTTGAGTACCACCATGTGCCAAGAACCGTGCTATGTGCTAGGGACACTCAAATACATTTGTAATCTCAGTTTGGAAATTCCTTCCAATGTTACAGATCACAAACCATCCATCCATGCCTACCATCCTGTACAACTCTTGTTCACATCCTTCCATACGTTGCCAAAAAGGGGCAGCGTCTACCCAACATGGTAAAGAACTTCCTAACTTTCCCCCGACAGCAGGAGTATAGCAGTAGAGTACTCTGGCCATCCACAGTTCATCCTTCCTCATGAGACCAGACCATCTTTTTCTCCTATCACACAGTTCCTTGGTTATGTCCTTTGTGCCTGTCCTTTTTCAAACCGTGAACACACCCATTTTTCCATTGCCCTTTATAGAGCACTCACTTTTTGTCCTTTGGAGACTGTTACATTTCAGGTTTTGCTGACACATAGGGACACTGGGTCCAGTGTTTCTATAACATGGCATGCACAGAGCTGCCCTGGCTGCTTCTGTCTGAACTGTCACTGGCTACTTATGGCCTGCTATGTGTGGCTCAACATTGAAGGACTCTGGTGATTGGGTATAATGAAGCAATCCCCTTATTAGCCATCAAAAAGGAAGAGCCTGTGACTAAGTAGTTCTTTAAAAAGAATGCCTGCAATCGATAAATGGTCAAAGGATATGAACAGGCAGTTTTCAGATGAAGGAATGAAAGCCATCTATAGGCATATGAAAAAATGCTCTAAATCACCATTTATTAGAGAAATGCGAATCAAAACAACTCTGAGGTACCATATCACACCTATCAAGACTGGCCAACCTGACAAAACAGGGAAATGATAAATGTTGGAGAGGATGAGGGAAAATTGAAATACTAATGCATTGTTAGTGGAGTTGTGAAATGATCCAACCATTTTGGAGAGCAATTTGGAACTATGCCCAAAAGGCTATAAAAATGTGCATACCCTTTCAACCAGCAAAAGCACTTCTAGTGCTGTATCCCAAAGAGATCATTAAAAATGGGAAAAGGATCCACATGTACAAAAATATTTATTGAAGCTCTTTCTGTGGCGGTAAAGAATTGGAAATTGAGAGGATACCCATCAATTGGGGAATGGCTGAAGAAGCAGTGGTATACAAATGTAATGGAATACTATTGTGCTATAAGAAATGATGCGCAGGCAGACTTCAGAAAAACCTGGAAAGACTTGTATGGTCTGCTGCTGACTAAAGTGAGCAGAATCAGGAGAACACCGTACACAGTGACGGCCACGTTGTGCGATGACTCACATTGACAGACTTAGCCCTTCCCAGCAACGCACGGATCTAAGACATCTCCAAAAGTCTCATGATGGAAAATGCTATCCACATCCAAAGAAAGATCTATGGAGTTTGAATGCAGATCGAAGCATACTATTTGCTATTTTTTTCTTCTGTTTTGTTTTCTCTTTCTTGTGGTTCCTTCTATTGGTTCTAATTCTTTCTTACAACATCACAAATGTGAAAATATGTTTAATAGGAATGTATACAGTCTGTATCAGATTGCAAGCCGTCTTGGGGAGGGAGGTGGGAAGGAAGGGGGAGAAAAATTTAAAATTCAAAAGCTTGTGGAAGTGATTGTTGATAAATCAAAATAAATGAATAATTAAAAAAAAAAAGAATTGCAGCACCCCTGTCTCTCCTCTTTTTGACTCTCGGGGGCATCATGAAAGTCTGGGACTTCCTGTGACAGGTGGGGTAGGGGTAGCCTCTCTCCACCCAGCAGCAAGTCTATTGCTTCCCTGTGGCAGCTAGAGTAGAGGGAATCAGCTAAATGAGCTTATGCCTGGGCCTCTTCTGCTTTGTGTTTCTTTGCCTGATCATTGGTGACAGAACATCAGTCTTGAGATGAACGTACTTCCAGTACTGGAAGCAACCTTATGAGTTTGTTTTCATGATCCTGGGTCCTGCATTGATGCTGACCTCAATTCAGTCATTCTTCTAAGTCAGTCGATAAATGCTTATTAAGCACCTGCTATAGGCTAGGCGTTGTGCTAAGGGCTAAGGATACAAAGAAAGGCAAAATATAGTCCCTGCCCTCAAGGAGCTCACAATGCAACTGGGGAAGATAATAGACCTTCACCTTTCACATCCTCTTTCACTTCACAACCATTTTTCTGAAAAGCAATGGAGGATGAAGGGGGATGTTAAAGTTCTACAGAAGAACAGTGCCCTGGGCCACCCTTAAATAGAAGACGTGGGAGAGGTTCTTTGATACCCACCCCCTACCCTCTCCAATCAGAGGGAGAAAAGGGTTCCAGGGGCAAGGTGGTATTGAGGAAGAGTGAGCTTCAGAGGTGATTCCATCTTCCAGTAAGATGAGTTTCTGGAGAGACTGATGAAGTCCAAGAGAGCAGCCAGGTGGTAAACGATGAAGTGGCTGCCCTGGGCTCCCTCACTGGGGAGTTTATAGAAGACAAGCACTTCCAGCCCTGACCTGGCTGGCAGCAAGGTGTGAATTTGCAGGAGATTATTATGGCGCTATAGAGCTGAAGTGAAATGTATCATTCAGCATTCCTGAAAACTGTTTTACATTCTGATTTTAAAATCTTAACCTCTGTATAATGAGAAGTCATATGCCACTTGTTTCAATTATTTACATTTCTTTCAAAGCTCAATGAGTATAACAGTAGTTATTGTCACCTGTTTAAGCTTTTGTTAATGCCCATGTGTTAAGCATTCCTTCTGTGTGTAGCAAATTAGGAGGAGGAGGAGGAGGAGGAGGAGGAGGGAGGAGACATAGTAGTAGCTAGCATTTACTTAGTACTTTAAAGTTTACAGAGTGATTTACAAATACTATCTCATTTAATCCTTACAATACCTCTAGGTGGGTGATATTATTATCCCCGTTTTACAGATGAGAAAACTAAGACAGACAGAGGTACCATATTTGGTTCATATTGTACAATAAGGCGCTTTCTAACTTGTGGAAACCCTAGACTTGAGCAAAACTTGAGCTTTAAGTAACTTTTCCCCTGGGGTTCTGAGCTGGGGGTGAGGAAGTAAGAAGGGGACTTTGAACCTTCTTTTAGATTGTCCAGACTTGAACACTGTTCAGATCACATGCTTGGATCCTGAGCAGATGGGACCCTTACTTGTGAGGGAGAGAGTGCAGCACTACAGCCTTCCTTCACCCAGTACACTTGTTAGATTTGTATGAGAAGGATGAGTCCTTGCCTATGTGGGCAGCTTGGGATCATTAAAGAAGCTTTGCAATTTTCTAAAAGCAATCTAGTTTATTGTTTTTTTCTTGTTTAATTCTTGGTCCAACTCATTGCTCAGTTGTACTCTCTGTCCCAAATAGACATACTGAGGGACAGTCAGAGCCACAAGCTGTCCACACATATGCATGTAATAATCTGAACAATAGACATTCTTTATCTACTTGTTTTGCCTTTGTCAGGCCAAATTGTTTTGAGTAACGATAGATGCATTCCAATATGCTCTGCAGTGTTCCAGGGCTTGATGAAATAAGCACAAAATCACCCACAAACAGGAACATCTGAAGAATGTCTTCATTCACAGGAAATCCTGCCTCAACTTATACTCTGTACTGGGTGTCCCCTCCCCAGCTCATCAGCAACCCTTATGTATCTATTGAATTGATCTGGTCTAATCATTTTATGGAGGCTAAGGGTTAGGTGTCTTCTCCAGGGTCACATAGACCATAAGTAGCAGAATCAGGATTTAAATCCAGGTTCTCCGACTAGTAATACACTGCCATGCTGTGTCTTCTGGGTACATTATAGATAGAGTTCTTACACACTGGAGTGTCTAGAGGATGACCCTTCTCTAAGGGACCCTTTGGCTAAGAGAATCAAACACCATGTTATAATTACTGGAGGACTGGTTGAAGAACTAGCTGTATTTAACCTGAAGAAGAAAAGATTTGGTTAGGAGGGGAACATGATATACTAATATGTTGAATGAGACTGACTCACTACACTTTATCTGGAGGA
>NW_020954225.1:43580-45274 GCF_900497805.2 Vombatus ursinus
CTATTTGCTAGCAGGAGCTCATGAGAGAGTCCAGGGCTCTCTGGCCTCCAAAGCTGACAACCTCAGGCATTGATACTGTCGCTATGGTAACTGTGTGCAAGGTGACCTTTCCAGGTGGGCTACCACAGCCCCACTTGCAGTCATCTTGTGACCTCCCACTTGGGCTCTTTTCTTTCAAGCCCCAGGGAGAAGGGGCAAAGGGACCTGGGAGTCCCAGTTTGACACTTTTCTTGCCTTTTTCTCTTGGGGGTAGCCCTCTCTTAATCCCAGCTACTTCTTTGAGTTTCATATGTGCCTTGCAAGACTTTGTGACCTTAGGCTAGCTGGGTTTAGCCAAAAAAAAAAAGTCTCCTGTGTTTTTGTTTGTTTGCTTATTTGTTTTGTTTTGTTTTGTTTTTGTTTTTGTTTTCTTTTGTTATCTTTCTCTGTTCAGTCATTAACACAGCAAACAGCTCAGCTTTGTTGACCAATAAGTTTCATTTTATTTTCAATGGCTTAGAATCGAAAACCTTTAGGAAATAGAACAAAACTTCCAAATCCAGCTGCCTCTCAAAAAGCCTGGAAGAGAAAGGGGAACTACAGGAGAAAGGGAATGATCAGTCAGTAAATGGGAACTGGCTGTCCAGCCCCTCCTTCTGTGAATCAGGAAAGACAAGCCAGTCATTTTGATTTGCTTTTGCAAGGGGAAGGGGGCAGGGAAGGAGGGGGGGACGGCCCTTGAGAGAGAGATGGGGAGCCTGTTTCTGCACTCAACTGCTTCAGCTACTGGTTCCAGTTACCTAGGTAACTGTTGATGGATCTTTCAATATTTTGAAGCTCACAAGGTTGCAATCTGATCCATTCTGTCTCTAATATTCATTCATTTGTAACAGTGTCTACTCCTCACTGCCCCAAAGTCAGATTATGCTAACTTTCACCCCTCCCCTCCAGGCTTCTCTAGTACTCTTAAAGAGATTAGGATGTCTAGAGATGTCTCTCTGCCATTGGCTCCAGGCCCCACCGGTGGTGTTCCCCCAATTGTAAGGGTGGGTCGCTTGTACCACACTTCATATTGATCATTTAACAGTTGGATTAGCTTCTACAATGGAATATTTACTTCAAAGATATAATAACAAAAATACACACTCCTCATCATGTGAGGCATAACTCCTCCCCTCCCCTCACATCACCTAATCCTTTTGGGGGGAATTAGGTTCACAGTTTTGCTCAATTACTGTATAAAACAGTCCCAAGCTCCAAATCCATGGAGCTCTTCAGAAATCTAGTGAAGCCTACAAACTCCTTAGAATAACGTTTTTAAAGACATAAAATTTAAAAATAGGATTAACAAAAAAACCCAATTATATTGAAATATGGTTACCAAAATGTTAGAAATTCATGGAACCCCAGGTTAAGAACATTCTGTGTTAGAGTAACTTTAAACTTTAGTCCTTTTCATCTTTCTGATTCATAGAAGATTCTACATTTTCTTTTCTGTTACCCCAAAGTTCAGTTTACTTTTTAAATAATAACCCATAAAAAAGAAAGTCTATTTCATCAGTATTTTTTATAAGTATACTTATTTAGCTTTTTTGTGTTTCTGTTGCAAGTTTGCAAGGTGTTTGTAAGTCAAATGTTCTGCTCAGCAATATTGTTTTTTTTTTTTTCAGGAATGCCTCTTTTATGTCAAAAGTCCATTTTTATTGATTGTTATT